>NW_026943826.1:11728721-11813721 GCF_035594765.1 Anolis carolinensis
CACAGGAGAAGGAAATCTCAGCACACTTCAGCCTCATCGCCTTGGAAGGGGCACCCAAAGAGAATCCAGACTAACTTCATTCAGACCTGAGATGACACCATCTAATCCCTCCCGACAGATGGCCATCCAGACTAACCCCATTCAAAAATGGGAAGGCACCATCTAATCCCTCCCGACAGATGGCCATCCATTACACACAGGAGAAGGATTTCTCCTCTCCTTGAGGATCAAGGGGTGCAAAACGATATCTCCCAGGATTCTATAGCAGTGAGCCAGGGATATGAAACAGGTTCCAAACTGCATTAATTCTGCAGTGTAGACGCATTCCAATGCTATGGCGAGGCTTTGTGTGCTTACGATGTGCGGCCGAGCGCCGTTTCTTCTCCTTCTTCATAAACCGGTTAACAAGCTAAGAGTTCATGTGCGGCAGGGAGGGGAGAAAATGCTTCTCTGAGCTACGGCGCCACATCAAATTTTTATGGGGCGCATTTCTGCGGAGAAGCGCGGCCCTAAAACCCGTCAGAATCCGGGCGGAGGAGGATAAATCCCACGCTCCCGGGTTCCTTAGCGGAGACCAGGCTCCCATTGATGCCGCCCGGAAGCGCATTGGCGAATTTTGTGAATGCAGGCAAATCCATAAAGACTCCAGTCTCTCGGGATGAGAAATATAGAAACCTGGAGGACCTTGAGGACTAGCACCTCAACTCCCAAATGTCAAGGTCTATTTTCCCCAAACTCCACCAGCATTCACATTGTTGGGCATGTTGAATATTTGTGCCAAGTTTGGTCCAGATCCATCATCATCATTATCATTATTATCCACTATTGCAAACTCATTGTTTTTAACTCGATGTTGTGTTTATGTTTTTCCCCCCGGTTATTGTGTATATTTTGTTATTGGTTTTTGTTATTGTTCCTTGATGTTTCATATTTTATCATTGCTTTGTATTTGATTGCTGTAAGCTGTAAGCTGCCCCGAGTCCCCTTCGGGGGAGATGGTGGTGGGATATAAATAAACTTCTTCTTCTTCTTCTTCTTCTTCTTCTTCTTCTTCTTATTCTTATTCTTATTCTTATTCTTATAATATTATTATTATTATTATTATTATTATTATTATTATGATTATTGTATGACACAGCAAACAAGATAGATATGCTGGATTTCGTATCACAAAATCTCACGTCGAACACTTCCCAAGTGTCTAGGTTTGTGTGATGTATTATTATATTATTATTATTATTATTATTATTATTATTATTATTATTATTATTATTATTATTATTGTATGACACAGCAAACAAGATAGATATGCTGGATTTCGTATCACAAAATCTCACGTCGAACACTTCCCAAGTGTCTAGGATTGTGTGATGTATTTTCGGATGATGCGTGCAGATCCCAGTAGGGTGGCCTTTTGCAGCTGGCAGATTGTGATTTTGTCAATGTCTATTGTTTCCAAATAATAATAACAACAACAACAACAACAACAACACAGTCCTAGACACTTGGAAAGTGTTCGACTTGTGATTTTGTGATATGAAATCCAGCATATCTATCTTGTTTGCTGTGTCATAATAATAATAATAATAATAATAATAATAATTATTATTATTATTATTATTATTGTTTGGAGTCCACGGTGCTCTCTGGATGTAGGTGAACTACAATTCCCAATCTCAAGGCCAATGTTCGGCAAGCCCTTCCAGTATTGTCTGTTGGAGTTCTGTGTGCCAAGTTTGATTCAATAGGAGATAGGGCGGAATACAAATAAAGTATTATTATTATTATTATGCAGGGGCTGGATGGCCATCTGTCTGGAGAGTTTAAATTGTGCCTTCCTTTGTAGAAGGAGGATGGAACAGATGGCCTTTGGGGCTCCCCCTTTCAGCTCCAGGACTTAAAATTATTATTATTATTATTATTATTATTATTATTATTATTATTATTATTAAGCAGGGGCTGGATGGCCATCTGTCTGGAGGGTTTGAATTGTGCCTTCCTTTATGGAAGGAGGATGGCATAGATGGCCTTTGGGGCTCTCCCTTTCAGCTCCAGGACTTAAAATTATTATTATTATTATTATTATTATTATTATTATTATTATTATTATTATTATTGAGAACAGGGGCTGGACGGCCATCTGTCTGGAGGGTTTGAATTGTGCCTTCCTTTGTAGAAGGAGGATGGAAGAGATGGCCTTTGGGGCTCTCCCTTTCAACTCCAGGACTTAAAATTATTATTATTATTATTATTATTAAGCAGGGGCTGGATGGCCATCTGTCAGGAGGGATTGGTACAGATTGAGGGACCCAGCCAAGGCAAAGCAAGCCAAGGCCTTTGATTGATGCCTCGGCTCGGCTCGCCATCATTTCTCGAAAAGCAGGGGCTCTTTAATGAGAACCAGGCCCAATTCCAGGGTCTATTTTGGGATGGATTTATGCCTTGCGATGGTGAAGGTGGTCCATGAAAATGCAATGCTCCCTCTTTCCTCTTTTTGGGAATAAAAATGCAAAAGAGGAATAAATCCCGGCACCGTAAAGGCCGCGAGGGAATTATGACGCTGGCAAGGATTTACCGGGATATTTATTCCTTTCGGGGCGAAAGCAAGAAGGAAAGGGGAGCCAATGACGCATCTCTTTCGGCAGAAGACAGAGGGACGGCTTTGCTCCCCACCCGACATTTCCCTCCTCCTTTCGGTCTTTTTTTCATTCATTCTTCCGTTCTGCTTTCCATAAAGCAACCCAGTCCAAAGGTCCGATCAAGAAGTGCTCTGCAGTTGACTTCAATTTTACACTATATTTATTTACTCCTTGAAAGTAAACATCAGAGAGGAAGCAAAACTGGAAGCAGCCAGGCTCTGAAGCTGCAAGGCCATGCCACACTAATCAAGGTGGGCCAATGGCGACATTCACACTTGCCTTGGGCAGACAAGAGCAAGAGCAGCCAGGCTTTGTAGCTACAAGGCCATTCAATGATAAATAAATAGATAATGAAGGTTTTTAAGCAGAGGCTAAATGGTCATCTGTTGGGAGGGTTTGGATGGTGTCTTCTTGCCGGGCAGAATAGGGATGGACTGGTTGGCCTTGGGGGTCTTTTTCAGCTATGATTCTATAATGATAGATAGATAGATGAATGGAATTAATTATATATACGTTTTTAAGGTTTTTATAATGTGTTTTAACAATGTTATTAACAGATCTGTTTATATTGTTTACTTTTTATGATTGCATTTTGGGCATTAAATTTTGCCAATTTTTGTAAGCCGCCCTGAGTCCCCTCGGGTGAGAAGGGCGGGGTATAAATGTTGTAAATAAATAGATAGATAGATAGATAGATAGATAGATAGATAGATAGATAGAAAGAAAGGTAGGTAGGCAGATAGATAGATAGATAGATAGATAGATAGATAGATAGATAGATAGAAATGATTGTATCTCCTTCCGGGAGATTTCTAAGCAGAAGCTGGATGGCCATCTGTCAGGAGGGTTTGGGTGGTGTCTTCTCGCCGGGAAGAATAGGGTTGGACTGGATGGCCTTTGGGGTCTTTGTCAGCTATGATTCTATAAAGATAGATAGATAGATAGATAGATGTAAAGAAAGAAATGATTGTATCCTTCTGGGAGATTTCTAAGCAGAGGTTGTATGGCCATCTGTCGGGAGGGTTTGGATGGTATCTTCTTGCTGGGAAGAATAGGGTTGGATTGGATTGCCTTGGGGGTCTTTTTGAACTCTATGATTCGATGATGGTGATAGATAAATAGATAATGATGATTGCATCTCCTTCCTGGTGATTTCTAAGCAGGATGGCCATCTGTCGGGAGGGTTTGGATGGTGTCTTCTTGCCGGGAAGAATAGTGTTGGACTGGATGGCTTTTGGGTCTATGATTCTATGATGATAGATAGATAGAGATGGTTGCATCTCCTTCCTGGAGATTTCTAGATGTCAGGAAGGTTTGGATGGTGTCTAGGGTTGGACTAGATGGCCTTCCGACACTTATGGTCCCCTGATGCTATGATAAATAAGACTTGGAGATATTCCAGAGTCCCTGGCCCTCAAAGGGACACCTACAAAGCACCCAAAGGGACTCGAAGTCAGGGAGAAGCAAGGGAGAGGGAAAGAAGAGCCGGGAGAGGCAGCGGCGCTGTCTGGGCGACTGAGGCTCAATGCCCATCATGTGGGTTGGCAGAGACAGACACCGACTGGCGTTGGGCTTCCCCAGAGGATCCCAAGGAGGACTTGTCTGGGGGGCAACTAGTCTGTTTCGGAAGCTCGGAGTTTGGAGGTGCAAATACCTGCAGCCAAGTCCCCTGCCATCCTAATAATAATAATAATAATAACAACAACATGCCCTGGCAGAATATGTAAAGCAGAGTGAAGAACCTGCGTTGATTGAAGTCCAAAATCAGAAACTCCTCAAAGCACAGCAGACAAAAAACCAGTACAAGAAAACCGCACTACAAACCAGAGCTGACAAAAACCAGTACAAGAAAACCACACTACAAACTAGAGCTGACAAAAACCAGTACAAGAAAACCGCACTACAAACTAGAGCTGACAAAAACCAGTACAAGAAAACCGCACTACAAACTAGAGCTGACAAAAACCAGTACAAGAAAATCGCACTACAAACTAGAGCTGACAGCTGGCACAACAAAACATGGCGTGGAAAGTTCCTTGACAAAATTGAAGGAGAAGACCTGATCTTTGAATTGAAGGAGAAGGCCTGATCCTTGCAGCCCAGGAGCAAGACATCAGAACAAAGGCAATTAATAATAATAATAATAATAATAATAATAATAATAATAATAATAATAGAAGACCTGGCTCTGGCTCACGAATGGGACCCTGAAGAAGGAGACAGAAGGCCTGATCCTTGCAGCCCAGGAGCAAGACATCAGAACAAAGGCAATTAATAATAATAATAATAATAATAATAATAATAATAATAATAGAAGACCTGGCTCTGGCTCACGAATGGGACCCTGAAGAAGGAGACAGAAGGCCTGATCCTTGCAGCCCAGGAGCAAGACATCAGGACAAAGGCAATTCAGGCCAAGATCGAAAAATCAGCTGATGACCCAAAATGCAGACTCTGCAATGAAGCCAATGAAACCATGGATCATATCCTCAGCTGCTGTAGGAAAATTGCACAGACAAACTACAAACAGAGGCACAACCATGTGGCCCAAATGATTCATTGGAACTTATGCCTCAAGTACCACCTCCCAGCAGCAAAGAACTGGTGGGATCACAAACCTGCAAAAGTATTGGAAAATGAGAACGCAAAGATACTGTGGGGACTTCCGAATCCAGACTGACAAAGTTCTGGAACACAACACACCAGACATCACAGTTGTGGAAAAGAACAAGGTTTGGATCATTGATGTTGCCATCCCAGGTGAAAAACAACAGGAAAAACTCAGCCGCTCTCAGGACCTCAAGATTGAACTTCAAAGACTCTGGCAGAAACCAGTGGAGGTGGTCCCGGTGGTGATCGGCACATTAGACATTGACAAAATCACGATCTGCCAACTGCAAAAGGCCACCCTACTGGGATCTGCACGAATCATCCGAAAATACATCACACAGTCCTAGACACTTGGGAAGTGTTCTACTTGTGATTTTGTGATACGAAATCCAGCAGGTCTATCTTGTTTGCTGTGTCAATAATAATAATAATAATAATAATAATAATTTCTATATCCCACCCCATCTCTTCCCTGCTGTGTGAGTCTCCTGCTCCATTGTGTCCTGGTTTCTAGGCATCCTCCTCCTCCTCCTCCTCCTCCCGGAGCCTCCTCATCGCAACGGATTAGTCAACTGACGAGCTCCGGATAATAAGTCTAATTAATAATTTCCATCTCTAAGGACTTGGCGCCTGATTACGGGCCTGCCGTTTGTCTCCTCTCTTTATCTTTGGGCTTAAACAGCCGCCGAGAACTCCAGATGATGACAGGCGGGGCGGGGAGGGGTGCGGAAGGAGGCAAGAAGGCATAAAGGCACCATCGAACCCCTCCCGACAGATGGCCACCCAGCCTCTGCTGAAAAACCTCCAAAGCCAGGCTCCTGGGTCAGGAGAGGCAACGCTGGGAAGACAGACAGACGCACACCCATGCATTTTTAAAGAGGATTCGTTCTAAATTTAACAAAGGCGTCGTTGCCACGAAAGAGGGAAAAGAGGGACCCGGTTCTGGACGGAGAGAGAGAGAGAGAGAGAGACAAACAGTCGCGAGGTTTATAAATAGGGAAAGATTGCACCGCTCCGGACGGAAAAGCCGGGCTCAGGGCGGTGACATTGGTCCAGACTTGCATGCAATTTAAATCATTTTATTTGCAAATAATATTAGGTTTCGTTCTGTGTTTAGAAGCCTATTCAATGCTATTGATCATATTCGTAGAATTATGGGATCGTGGAGTTGTAAGGGACCCCAAAGGGCCATCCAGTCCAACCCCCATTCTGCTATCAAGGAAGACACCATCTAATCCCTCCCGACAGATGGCCACCCAGCCTTTTCATAGACTCCTAATTGGAAGAGACCAAAAAGAGGCATCCAATCCCACATTCTACCATAAAGGCACCATCTAATCCCTCCCGACAGATGGCCATCCAGCCTTTCATAGAAGCACCCCAAGAGCCATTTAGCCCAACCCCCATTCTGCTATCAAGAAAGACACCTCCTGGCAGATGGCCATCCAGTTTCTGCTGAAAAACCTCCAGGGAAGGAGACTCCAATAGGCGGATACCATCTAATCCCTCCCGACATATGGACATCGAGTCTCTGCTGAAAAACCTCCAGCGAATGAGACTCCAATAGGTGGACACAAGCAAATCCCTCCCGACAGATGGCCATCCAGTTTCTGCTGAAAAAACTCCACGGAAGGAGACTCCAATAGGCGGATACCACCAAATCCCTCCCGACAGATGGCCATCCAGTTTCTGCTGAAAAAACTCCACGGAAGGAGACTCCAATAGGCGGATACCACCAAATCCCTCCCGACAGATGGACATCCAGTTTCTGCTGAAAAACCTCCAGGGAAGGAGACTCCAATAGGCGGACACCATCAAATCCCTCCTGACAGATGGCCACCCAGCCTTTTCATAGACTCCTAACTGGAAGGGACCACAAAGAGTCATCCAATCCCACATTCTACCATAAAGGCACCACCAAATCCCTCCTGACAGATGGCCATCCAGTTTCTGCTGAAAAACCTTCAGAGAAGGAGACTCCAGTAGGCGGACACCATCAAATCCCTCCCGACAGATGGCCATCTTTGTGTTCAATTGGATGTCAAAACAAAACAATGCCTTTCCTAGTCTCTTTCTGAGTGAGACCTTGAGGGAGGATCTGATCCCAGATTATTTGGCAGTACGGACTCATATATTATTATACATCAACCCCACTCGCCTAGTTTCCAACAGACCTCACAACCTCTGAGGATGCCTGCCATAGAGGTGGGCGAAACGTCAGGAGAGAATGCTTCTGGAACATGGAAAACTCACAGCAAGTGACCCAGTGATTCTGACCATGAAAGCCTTCGATGACACATGTTTTTGCAAAATGCACAGATGCAAACTCCGTGTTTTTCACGGCCGGCCTTTGCTGCATTGCCGATCCCGGACCCGGGTGCGAAACGCCCAACTCGCGGTGGGAATCAACCGCCCGGGCTCTTTACGAAAAGAAACACCGGCACAAACAAAGAAACCAATCAATCTCTGAGCCGCAAAGCCCTCTAAGTGCGTCCCGTGCGGAAGGAAGATTTGAGTCATCCGTCAGCGCTGAGCAGACAGCAAAAGCCTCCCCGTAATTGATTTTCCTTCTTTCCTTCCCTCCTGGAAGATCTTATTTCTCTCGGCAAAAACACCAGCATTTCGCCAAAAAGCAGGGCCAGGCAAACAGAACTTGGGTCGGCGGGCTCACCAACAACAAGCAAGGCTTTGGAGGCCTTTCCAATATAATAATAATAATAATAATAATAATAATAATAATAATAATAATAATAATAATAGACAAAATCACGATCTGCCAACTGCAAAAGGCCACCCAGTGATTCTGACCATGAAACCCCAACTCCCTGACATCGGAAAACACTGTCAAAACAATCACAGAGTTGGAAGGGGCTCCAAAGGCCATCTTCCCGTCCGGAAGAGCACAATCAAAGCACCCCCGACAGATGGCCATCCAGGCTCTGTTTCGCCGCGAGAGAGAAAGGCCTTACCTGGAGCAGCCAATAGCACCTTCGGTGGAAAGTGGGGATGATGGAGGAGTGGACGTAGCAGCCGTAGAGGCACTGCGGAGAAAGGGAAGGAGAAAAAGAAGAAGAGAAGCTCAGTCGGAGGAAGTTCTGCAATGCAAGCGCAACAACAACAGAAAATAATAATAATAATAATAATAATAATAGTAAGAAAATCACACAGACAGACTACAAACAGAGGCACAACTATGTGGCCCAAATGATTCATTGGAACTTATGCCTCAAGTACCACCTCCCAGCAGCAAAGAACTGGTGGGATCACAAACCTGCAAAAGTGTTGGAAAATGAGCACACAAAGAGACTGTGGGACTTCCGAATCCAGACTGACAAAGTTCTAGAACACAACACACCAGACATCACAGTTGTGGAAAAGAAAAAGGTTTGGATCATTGATGTCGCCATCCCAGGTGACAGTCGCATTGACGAAAAACAACAGGAAAAACTCAGCCGCTCTCAGGACCTCAAGATTGAACTTCAAAGACTCTGGCAGAAACCAGTGCAGGTGGTCCCAGTGGTGATCGGCACACCAAAAGATCTCAGCCGGCATTTGGAAACAATAGACATTGACAAAATCACAATCTGCCAACTGCAAAAGGCCACCCTGCTGGGATCTGCACGCATCATCCGAAAACACATCACACAGTCCTAGACACTTGGGAAGTGTTCGACTTGTGATTTTGTGATACGAAATCCAGCATATCTATCATAATAAAATAATAATAATAATAATAATAATAATAATAATAATAATAATAATAATAATAATAGGTTGCTGTGAGTCTTTCGGGTTGTATGGCCATGTTCCAGAAGCTTTCCAAACATGGCCATACAGCCCGAAAGACTCACAGCAACCCAGTGATCCTGGCCATGAAAGCCTTCGATAATACAATAATAATAATAATAATAATAATAATAATAATAAATAAGCACTACGTAACACTATTTTTATTCCTGAGTTATAAACATCATCTCCTCAACCCAGCCCAACCCACTTTTGCTTGGCAGGAAGGCACCACTCAAGCCCTCCTGACAGATGGCCATCCAGTCTATCACTGAATTTCAGAATCCTAGAGTTGGAAGACACCCCTTCAATTTTGTCAAGGAACTTTCCATGCAATGTTTTGTTGTGCCAGCTGTCAGCTGTAGTTTGTAGTGCGGTTTTCTTGTACTGATTCTGCTCTAGTTTGTAGTGCGGTTTTCTTGTACTGATTCTGCTCTACTTTGTAGTGCGGTTTTCTTGTACTGATGCTGCTCTAGTTTGTAGTGCGGTTTTCTTGTACTGATTCTGCTCTACTTTGTAGTGCGGTTTTCTTGTACTGATGCTGCTCTAGTTTGTAGTGCGGTTTTCTTGTACTGATTCTGCTCTAGTTTGTAGTGCGGTTTTCTTGTACTGATTCTGCTCTAGTTTGTAGTGCGGTTTTCTTGTACTGATTCTGCTCTAGTTTGTAGTGCGGTTTTCTTGTACTGATTCTGCTCTAGTTTGTAGTGCGGTTTTCTTGTACTGATTCTGCTCTAGTTTGTAGTGCGGTTTTCTTGTACTGGTTTTTTGTCTGCTGTGCTTTGAAGAGTTTCTGATTTTGGACTTCAATCAAAGCAGGTTCTTCACTTTGCTTTACATATTCTGCCAGGGCATGTTCTTCTTCTTTGACTGCTTGTTTTGCCTCTTTCTTTCTCCTTCCTTCTTTCCCCCCTTCCACCATTCCTTCTTTACTCTCCTTTTCCTCTCTCCCTTCTTTCCTTCTTCTTCCCTTCCTTCTTTTTCTCTTCCCACCCTCCCTCTCTTCTTTCCTTCTTTCTCCTTCCTTCCTTCCTTCCTTCCTTCCTTCCTTCCTTCCTTCCTTCCTTCCTTCCTTCCTTCCTTCCTTCCTTCTCTTCCCGCGTCCATCCAGCACTTGGTCTAATGAGAAAATCTCTGCCTCCCTCCTGGCCGGGCTCCCGCTTTCCATAATTTAATATTTCAATCCTCTTCTCCCTGGTTTTCCCTTCCTCTCCTCCTCCCTGAAGAGGGTTTAATTATTCTCACAGTGGAAAGAAAGAAAGAAAGAACGAGAAAAAGAAAGAGTGTGGGCGCAGATCCACCCTGGCCGTCAAAGGCTCCCCATCCCCGTCCGTTTCTTGATCTCTCCTTGAAACCGGGACTGTGTGAAGTGTACGGCAGAGACACAACAAGGGATTCAAAGGACAAGGAAGGAGATTCCGGGCCTCTCTCGGGAGGGTTTTGATGGTGCCGTGGATTGCCCTCAAAGCATCCTCTTAGCCGAGCCTTGACCTGAAACCCAGAGCCAAATCCAGAAGGGTTCTGAAGGGGGAGAAATCCAGGATGGTGGGCAGGATGGTGTTTGTAGAGGATGTTGGCAAGGCTCTTGGACGTGTTCATGGAAAGTAGGAACACTGGGATGTCTGTGGTGGAGCAAAAACAGAAAATCTAGGATGAAATTGTCTTTGTGTGAAAGCCTTTACTTGGGTGGTGGGCAGGATGGTGTTTGTAGAGGACATTGGCAAGGCTCTTGGACATGTTCATGCAAAGTAGGAACACTGGGATGTCTGTGGTGGAGCAAAAACAGAAAATCTAGGATGAAATTGTCTTCGTATAAAAGCCTTTGCTTGGGTGGTGGGCAGGAAGGTGTCTCTGGAGGATGTTGGCAGGGCTCTTGGACATGTTCATGGAAAGTAGGAACACTGGAATGTCTGTGGTGGAGGAAAAACAGAAAATCTAGGATGAAATTGTCTTCGTATGAAAGCCTTTACTTGGGTGGTGGGCAGGAAGGTGTCTGTGGAGGATGTTGGCAAGGCTCTTGGACATGTTCATGGAAAGTAGGAACACTGGGATGTCTGTGGTGGAGGAAAAACAGAAAATCTAGGATGAAATTGTCTTCGTATGAAAGCCTTTACTTGGGTGGTGGGCAGGAAGGTGTCTGTGGAGGATGTTGGCAAGGCTCTTGGACATGTTCATGGAAAGTAGGAACACTGGGATGTCTGTGGTGGAGCAAAAACAGAAAATCTAGGAGGAAATTGTCCCTTCCCTTGGGTAGTGGGCAGGATGGTGTTTGTGGAGGACGTTGGCAGGGCTCTTGGACATGTTCATGGAAAGTAGGAACACTGGGATGTCTGTGGTGGAGCAAAAACAGAAAATCTAGGAGGAAATTGTCCCTTCCCTTGGGTAGTGGGCAGGATGGTGTTTGTGGAGGACATTGGCAGGGCTCTTGGACATGTTCTCAGCGCTCGCTACAACACTGGGGTGTCTCTGGTGGAGGAAATACAGAAAGCCCCTTCTCTCCGTCCCCGGTGCGTTTCAGCGGCATTTGTGCTTCCTTCCTCGGAGTTTACTCTCCCCGCTCCCCCTTCCCTGCCGATATGATGAAAACCTTCGAGTAAAATCTTCATTAACTCCTGTCACAGCTGAGCTCCAACATTATTTTTCCTTATATGAGGATTTCCAGCTCAGCTCCGACGGCACGTTTTTATATTTTTATATTATTGTGTCAGGCGTGGAGGAAAAACACTTGTCTAATTTGCAACATCCCCATTATGCGCCTTTTATAAGGGCTGCAAGAGGGGGGGATAGATGGGAAAGCGTTCTCTGCGGCACAAAATAAAACCCGTCTCTCCGGATGACTTAAGGCCGATCGGAGGGTTTCCATCTCGCCTTTCCGTATACGAAGAAGCAGGGAATCGAGTTTGGAAGAAGAGTTTCGGGAAATAAAGTCAGGATACGGCTGAAATCTCCCTGTTGTGGGACCGCGGATACTGAGGGAAATCTCTCCCTCGATATCCGCGCTCCTGCAAAGTCAGGTCTTGCAAAGACAAGGCTGAATTCTCTCGGTTATAGTTTGGACATATCACTGGGAAAGAATTGTGGTTGTGGCCCTGACTGTCATGATCTCCAATCTTTGACATCTCTGGACGTGCTGACAAAGAACAGATGCCAGCCATAAAAACGGGCCAGCCATAAAACCTCAATTACCCTCTGGTATGTGAGAGCCCCTATATAAATGGGCAAAAGAGAAGATTCTGGTATTCTGTACAATAATGATGTCATGATCTCCGATCATTGACATCTCCGGACACAGAGCAAGCACTGACAAAGAACAGATGCCAACCATAAAACGGGCCAGCCATAAAACCTCAATTACCCTCTGGTATGTGAGAGCCCCTATATAAATGGGCTAAAGAGAAGATTCTGGTATTCTGTACAATAATGATGTCATGATCTCCGATCTTTGACATCTCCGGACACAGAGCAAGCACTGACAAAGAACAGATGCCAGCCATAAAACGGGCCAGCCATAAAACCTCAATTACTCTCTGGTATGTGAGAGCCCCTATATAAATGGGCTAAAGAGAAGATTCTGGTATTCTGTACAATAATGATGTCTTGATCTCCGATCTTTGACATCTCCGGACACAGAGCAAGCACTGACAAAGAACAGATGCCAGCCATAAAACGGGCCAGCCATAAAACCTCAATTACTCTCTGGTATGTGAGAGCCCCTATATAGATGGGTTAAAGAGAAGATTCTGGTATTCTGTACAATAAAACCTGCTGGAATATACCAGCGTGTGTCTTGGTGCTGATCATGACACTGACTTTGCAAGGACCGCGGATAGTGAGGAGAGATCTCTCCCTCGATATCCGTGGTCCGGCAAAGTTAGGTCTTGCAAACCCATAAAAACAGACCTAGAAACCTAGAAATCCCCGCTTTCCTTGCTGCGACAAGTTCCCTTTGGGACTCTCCGCTGTGAAATATGGCTTCTCGCTGACGTGCGCCCAACTCAGATTGCAGATCAGTTGTCAAATGCCGCCAGATAACAACGGCGGTGTGAAATATTGACGCTGTTGGGAAGCAGGAGGCGGATCTGCAGCATCGGAGCTCGGATGTGGGATATCCGCGCATACCAGGGACGTTTCGGCCGTCTCCACAAAGTTCTCTTAGTTTCTGAGATGGCCGAACACCTTACGGAACACAATGGCTCCGGATGAATGTCCAAATGCACATACACACACATACATGTGAATGGAATCGCATGCACGATACAGTCCATTCGATGGAAGAACCCATCCATCAGCCTCTGGTTTCCTTCTGTCTATACATATATAACCCATCATCACAACAACCACCATCACCATCAGCTTAAAGAGGTTTCTCTCACTCTATCTATATCTATATATATAAAAGGGTAATGAAATTTTGGCCTAGGACAAAACAACAAAACTACACATCCCAGAAACACTAAACTTGGCAGCACAACCCCTCATCCATGCCTCTACGTTCATACAACAAAAAGAAAAGACAAATAAAGTCCTAATTAGAGGGAGAGGAATAATTGTTTTTATCCAATTGCTGCCAGTTAGAAGGCTCATAAGGGATAAGCGGATGTTGGATAAGTGAGATTCTGCTGTAATATGAAATAATTACTGTGGTAGAATAATACAGAACTATATAATCTCTAAAACCAGGACAGTAAATAAAGCGCAACACTCTGAAAGCAGGGAAATTGGGAATTCTACAAAGGAAACAATCTCCCCTTAGGGGAGAAGAGCGGTATATAAATTAAATAAATAAATAAATAAATAAATCAGGGCCAGCTAACACCTCCCAAGAAAGGATTCTTCCAGAAAGGAAGCTGAGAAGGAAGTGAAGCAGTGTGTATTACCAAAGTCATTATTATTACTATCATTACTATTATTATTATTATTATTATCAGACACGACTGGACTTAATGTCAGGAGAAAACCTTTACCCTTTAACTTAACTACCACCAATTCCGCAATACTTTATTTCCCATACCACCAGACTTTGCCATAGCAACGTGTGGCCGGGCACAGCTAGTATATATATAAAAATGTAATGTCCGTTTTTACCATAGAGTAAACAACAAAACCACTGAACCAAATCACACCAAATTTGGCCACAAAAGACACAGTCATCCAATCTATGTCTTTCAATCAAAAAAACCTAGAAAAATAAAGTCCAAATAATAGAAACGACCCCAAAACCCAAAACTGCTCACCGCGCATGCGCAGAGGCCACCCGGGAATCACCCAAAGGACCTCATAGCTGTGCACAGAACCTAACGCCACACCTTTAGGGCCACGTAAGCCATGCTCCCAGCCCTCAGAGACTGTAATTTAGAGAGTATAAATAGTTATATGGCTTGCGTTGACGGGTCTTTGACAGCGGCAAGCGAGCCTCGGAGGGTGGCAAAGAAAAATACCGAGTGTACATTGCGCGCCATTCGTGTATCCACATTCCGTCCTCTCTCCCCTCCCTAAATCTTCTGATTTGGAGGAATTTGCCAAAGTTCAGAAGGAGCCCACGGAGCCCCGCTTGTCTTGACATTCAATAAGCAGCGGAAAAGGTCGACATTTCACTTGTATTAATTTTTTATCAAAGCCGGGGAGAAAAAAGCTCATTTTCATGGGAGATAATAGAGGCCGCCGGAGAGCTGCGCCCGCGAGATACGACGACGACGGAGCGGTGGATCGAGAGAGAGCAACCAAACGGCAGGCCTTCGGACTCTTATTGGGCGGGAATTATCTCTCCGAAAAAAGTCAACAATAGCTTTGTTGCCTGGAAGAAGGCCTTTCACATACAAACAAATACATAACTGGTTTGGGAAATGGCTGGAGGAATCCTGGCCGTAATCCCTTTTCCCAACCTGAATCCATGCATTTACTAAAACTCAACCTTCCAAACCTTCCTAATGCAGTGACCCCTTGATACAGTTCCTCATGTTGTGTTGAAGGGGTTTGGTGGGCACTGACGTTGAGTTTGGGAGTTGTAGTTCACCTCATCCAGAATAATGTGGACTCCAAACAATGATGGATCTGGACCAAACTTGGCACGAATACTCAATATGCTCAGTTTTGAACACTGGTGGAGTTTGGGGAAAAACAGACGTTGACATTCTGGGAGTTGTAGTTCACCAACACTCGGAGAGCACTCTATACCAAACTGGTGATGGAACTAGTAAGCTTTCCAAACATACTCATCATGCCAAACTTTGAGTACTGGTCGAGTTTGAGGGAAACAGACCTTGACATTCTGGGAGTTATAGTTCACCAACTCAGAGAGTATTCAAACTGGTGATGGAACTAGTACCAAAACAGTGATGGAACTAGTAAGCTTTCCACATATCCCCAACATGCCGAACTTTGAATAATAGTGGGATTTCGAGGGGACTGAGCTTAGCGGTTGGGAGTTATAGTTCACCCACTCCGACAGAGCAATGTGCACCCAACTGATGGATCTGGACCAAACTTATATTGGGCACAAATACCCAATATAACCAACTTTGAATACCGGTGGGATTTCGAGAATACCCAGGTTGAGAAACACTGTACTAAACCGTGTGTAGATAATACCAGATGCTTGTCATTGGACTCTGCTGACTGACAGGCTGAACCCTGCAGTATTTTGCTTACTTTTAGTCCAACTCTGACGTGCAGGAGAACACAATCCAATCCCTCCCAACAGATGGCCATAATGCTTATCATCCATCCATCCAAAGGACCAAGGAAGAGAGAAAGCGAGACACACTCAGCCGTGAAAATATGTTCTGGGATCTGCGGCCGCTCGTGGCGATAAATCAACATGGCAATCTTTCCCCAGCTCTCCGAGCCAAGCGCATGTTTTGCTTCCAGTCCGCAGAGAAGCCCATGCTTGGCTTCTCGGAGCCGGAGATAAGCAGGCTGTTAACACGCACAAGGATCGCTCAACAAGGGATCCCAAAGGAGGACGAGCGCATGCTCCGTGCGTCCGCTTCCACCCAAAAACGCTGCCGTAAGCCAGAGGAGGAAGAGGAGAACGATGTGGGCCACTGCCTTTCATGCCGCATGGAGTTTCCAAGGGAATCCTCACATTGTCTGATGCAAAACGGATGCAGGCCCATAGTCGTGCCATTGCGCATTGGACACACACTGGGTGACCCATGTTGCATATTCACGTGGCGCATTGATTTATTTATTCCCAAATCATGGGCCGGGAGCCCTTGGGTTTCCTCATCTGGCTGTTTTTGCAGCTGTTGTTGTGCCGCTCCCCAAACGTTTGATAGATTTGCATGCGCAAGTACAATTAACACCTTTCACAGGTCGCCCCGCAAGATTAATTCCCCGAACAGAGATTAATGAAAATGCGCGCAAAAATATTTTCCCGATTAATCTCAATCAGGAGCGGATTACGGCCGTGGGCAGCCGATGGAGACGTCGGAATTGGCCGGGGAGAGAGAAATAAGGAAAAAGAGAGAAAGGGAATGTGGGTTACATTGGGAACGTGTGTCAGGCGAACTACAACTCCCGGAATCCAAGCTCAATCATCCCCAAATCCCGCCTGTATTCAGAGTCAATCATGTGAACTACAACTCCCAGAATCCACAGTCAATCACTCCCAAACCAAACTTGGATTGACAGTTGCCCGTGTTGGCTTTGTGTGCCAGATCCATCCTCAGTTGGGTTCAGAATCTATCTGGATGCGGGTGAACTACAACTCCCAGAATCCACAATCAATCATCCCCAAATCCCGCCTGTATTCAGAGTCAATCATGTGAACTACAACTCCCAGAATCCATGGTCAATCACTCCCAAACCCAACCTGGATTGACAGTTGGCCGTGTTGGCTTTGTGTGCCAGATCCATCATCAGCCCGTCGCCGTTTTCCCCACTCGAACTGAACAAGATAAACTCCGCGGCCGACCCATTCCTCGCAGCCGGGAACATCTATCACCAATCCGAGATATATATATATATATATATGAATGAGAGAAACGCAAGGCGCGCATGAAGAATAAAGATGCCACGACGGAGGGCCCGGCGCAAACAAATGGGCCTCCGAAGAAGCATTTCGCCCCGTCCTCGACGCCGGGAAATAAGTCACGCGGAGCCTATGTTTCGAGTCGGCAACCTTCGCGGAAATCTGATTTACGGGCCCGCAAAAACACAACAGAAAAACAGGCCCAAAAATGTTGACAACTCGCCCCAAAACAGGAACCCTAGAGCAGATCGGATTGTCGGGTTCTAAAGCACCTGGTAGATTCCAACAGGTTCTATTGTATAGAATACCAGAACCTTCTCTTTGGCCCATTTATAAAGGGGCTCTCACATACCAAAGGGTAATTGAGGTTTTATGGCTGGCCCATTTTATGGCTGGCATCTGTTCTTTGTGACGGGAGATGTCAAAGACTGGAGATCATGACACATCAACAGAGAGGCTATTGATCAGCCCCTGATAGAGGACCAAAAAGCCGGCGTTGTCCTTAGACACCTCCAAGGTCATGTGGCCGCGGGCATGACAGTGTAGAACACCATCACATTGTTACGTTGTTGTTGGAGGCAACAAGCGGAGGTTTATTTACTTCCGGGCCTGAGAGGATGTCTGTTACGGAGTCTCCGCTCAGAAAGAATTGGACGGAACCAAACAACACAGTGTGAGACCTTTGACAGAGATTCCAAGTCTTCGCCCCCTCCCAATTGACTGAGAGGAGTGAGCTCCCGCTGTCAGCTCCAGCTTCTAAAGGTAAAAGGTTTCACCCTGACGTTAAGTCCAGTCGTGTCCGACTCTGCGGGTTGGTGTTCATCTCCATTTCTAGGGCAAAGAGCCGGCGTTGTCCATAGACACCTCCAAGGTCATGACTGCATGGAACACCGTTACCTTCCCGCTGGAGCAGTACCTATTTATCTACTCACATGCTGAGGGTTGGTGCTCATCTCCATTTCTAAGCCGAAGAGCCAGCATTGTCCATAGACACCTCCACTGTCATGACTGCCTGGAGCACTATTACTGTCCTGCCGCAGCAGTACCTATTGCTCTACTCACACTCTGGGGGTTGGCGCTCATCTCCATTTCTAGGGCAAAGAGCCGGCCTTGTCCATAGACACCTCCAAGGTCATGACTGCATGCAGCACTATTACTGTCCTGCCACAGCAGTACCTATTGCCCTACTCACACTCTGGGGGTTGGTGCTCATCTCCATTACTAGGGCAAAGAGCCGGCGTTGTCCGTAGACACCTCCAAGGTCATGACTGCATGCAGCACTATTACTGTCCTGTCGCAGCAGTACCTATTGCTCTACTCACACTCTGGGGGTTGGTGCTCATCTCCATTTCTAGGGCAAAGAGCCGGCGTTGTCCGTAGACACCTCCAAGGTCATGACCGCATGGAGCGCCGTTACATTCCCCTATTGATCTACTCACATTGGCATGTTTCCAAACTGCTAGGTTGGCAGAAGCTGGGGCTAACAGCGGGAGCTCACCCCGCTCCCCGGAATCGAACCAAGTTCAGCATCTCAGCGGTTTAACATGTTTGTAAGCGGATAGTAAATAATAATAATTATTATTATTATTCCCAGCAAAATGGCTCCACTGTACAGACTCCGAACACGTTGCCTTTCTTTTGCAGAGTTTTTTTTCCTCTCCTCCCTTCCTTTTTTATGCTGATCGTTAATTAAGGCCGTTAATTCACGCCGGAGATTTGTTCCCTTGGAGGCCATCGCAACCGCCTCCATCCATTACCGCGCTCGGCGTCGATGCAGGTTTTTAAAAATATCGAGTTGCCCCTGAGACGGAGTCCCAGAGGCCCACAGCAAGCCGCACCGATGCGACAGTGCGGATGCTGAAACAATGTGCATAAACAGAGGCTGTGTGGCCATCTGTCGGGAGGGCTCGGATGGTGCCTTATCAAATAAATAATCAAAATACATTATCAAATAAATAAATAAATTTACATCAGATTGGATGGTCTTTAAGATCCAGCTCTTAAGATTCTCCAGTATAAAGAGTTCAGGCTAAAGTGCCGTAAACAGAGGCTGTGTGGCCATCTGTCAAGAGGGCTCGGATGGTGCCTTCCTTTACATTCCTTTACATTATCAAATAAATGAATAAATTTACGTCAGATTGGACGGCCTTTAAGATCCCTCCCAACGCTAAAATTCCACAATATGAGTTCAGCTCAAACTTCTTTACACAGAGGCTGCATGGCCATCTGTCAGGAGGGCTTGGATAGTGCCTTCGCTTACGTCAGATTGGACGTCCTTTAGAGCTGTATTTTCAGAGATGATGTATTTGTATGAATTTTGTATGTTGTACGCTGCTTTGAATCCCACCCATGGGAGAAAAGCGGGATAGAAATGAAATAATAATAGTAATAATAATAATACGAATTCCACATTTCTAATTTGTTTGCTGTGTCATAAAATAATAATAATAATAATAATAATAATAATAATAATAATAATAATAATAATAATCAGCTTTTGACCCAAAATGCAGACTGTGCAAAGAAACCGACGAAACCATGGATCATATCCTCAGCTGCTGTAAGAAAATTGCACAGACAGACTACAAACAGAGGCACAACTCTGTGGCCCAAATGATTCATTGGAACTTATGCCTCAAGTACCACCTCCCAGCAGTAAAGAAATGGTGGGATCACAAACCTGCAAAAATATTGGAAAATGAGCACGCAAAGATACTGTGGGACTTCCGGATCCAGACTGACAAAGTTCTGGAACACAACACACCAGACATCACAGTGGTGGAAAAGAAAAAGGTTTGGATCATTGATGTCACCATCCCAGGTGAAAAACAACAGGAAAAACTCAGCCGCTCTCAGGACCTCAAGATTGAACTTCAAAGACTCTGGCAGAAACCAGTGCAGGTGGTCCCGGTGGTGATGGGCACACTGGGTGCCGTGCCAAAAGATCTCAGCCGGCATTTGGAAACAAGACATTGACAAAATCACGATCTGCCAACTGCAAAAGGCCACCCTACTGGGATCTGCAGCATCATCCGAAAATACATCACAGAGTCCTAGACACTTGGGAAGTGTTCGACTTGTGATTTTGTGATACGAAATCCAGCATGTCTATCTTGTTTGCTGTGTCATAATAAAATAATAATAATAATAATAATAATAATAATAATAATAACAACAATAATTCCTCGCTAGCATTCCCTGGGACGCCTCCTCCCCTCTCTCTTTCAGCTGGGCAAGCTTTACCGATCCCAGGGAAACGTAAACAAGCGCAACATCATCCAGATAACGGATGCAAGGGAAGGGAGATAAATATATTCCAACTCGGGAGCCTTGAGCAAACATCGGTGCCGGAGAAATACTGGCGAAGCTCCGGCTTCCCTGGGAAGATGGAGCGGGCTATTAATAGCCAGCCGCACGCAAGGACACCAAAGGGCAGAGCCCACTCCAGCCTCAAAACCCAAGGCAGAGGAGACATTCCCGGTGCATCCCGGCGCATTCCGGCGCATTATTAAGCCGCCACCGCTCTGCAAGTTCCAAGCAATTACCGGGAATTAATTTGGAGGTGGGAACCAATGCCCAGGTACAAAAGGAAGGCCAAGCTGTCCCTTCCGCAGCACCAAATGAAGCTACACTTGGCTTGGAAACAGCCCATACAGAAGCCATCTAACTGGACTATGAATGTGAGCCAAAGGTGTGACACTGCAGCGAAAAAGGCCAAAGCCATTCGAGGCTGCATCCATAGGAATATAGTGCCTAGGGGAGTCACACTGAAAAGGATCTAGGAGTCTTAGCAGAGCATGATGATGATATTATTATGAATATACATGAGCCAAAAGTGTGATGCTGCAACATAAAAGGCCAACACCATTATAGGCTGTATCCATAGGAATATAGTGCCTAGGGGAGTCACACTGAAAAGGATCTAGGAGTCTTAGCAGAGCATGATGATGATATTATTATGAATATACATGAGCCAAAAGTGTGATGCTGCAACATAAAAGGCCAACACCATTAAAGGCTGTATCCATAGGAATATAGTGTCTGGGGAAGGCATTGTATTATATAGTCCACTGAAAGGGATCTAGGAATCCTGGTGGACCATGAACATGAGCCAAGAGTGTGATGCTGCAGCGAAAAAGGCCAACACCATTCTAGGCTGCATCCATAGGAATATAGTGCCTAGGGGAGTCACACTGAAAAGGATCTAGGAGTCTTAGCAGAGCATGATGATGATATTATTATGAATATACATGAGCCAAAAGTGTGATGCTGCTGCGAAAAAGGCCAACGCCATTCTAGGCTGCATCCATAGTAATACAGTGTCTGGGGAAGGCATTGTATTATATAGTTCATTGAAAGGGATCTGGGAGTCCGGCTGGACCATGAACATGAGCCAAGAGAGTGATGCTGCAGCAAAAAAGGCCAATGCAATCCTAGGCTGCATCCATAGGAATATAGTGCCTAGGGGAGTCACACTGAAAAGGATCTAGGAGTCTTAGCAGAGCATGATGATGATATTATTATGAATATACATGAGCCAAAAGTGTGATGCTGCTACGAAAAAGGCCAACGCCATTCTAGGCTGCATCCATAGTAATACAGTGTCTGGGGAAGGCATTGTATTATATAGTCCATTGAAAGGGATCTAGGAGTCCGGCTGGACCATGAACATGAGCCAAGAGAGTGATGCTGCAGCAAAAAAGGCCAATGCAATCCTAGGCTGCATCCATAGGAATATAGTGCCTAAGGGAGTCACACTGAAAGGGGTCTAGGAGTCTTAGTAGAGCATGATGATGATGATGATGATTATTAATATACATGAGCCAAGAGTGTGATGCTGCAGCGAAAAAGGCCAATGCAATCCTAGGCTGCATCCATAGGAATATAGTGCCTAAGGGAGTCACACTGAAAGGGGTCTAGGAGTCTTAGTAGAGCATGATGATGATGATGATGATTATTAATATACATGAGCCAAGAGTGTGATGCTGCAGCGAAAAAGGCCAATGCAATCCTAGGCTGCATCCATAGGAATATAGTGCCTAAGGGAGTCACACTGAAAGGGAACTGGGAGTCTTAGTAGAGCATGATGATGATGATGATGATAAATATACATGAGCCAAAAGTGTGATGCTGCAGCGAAAAAGGCCAATGCCATTCAAGGCTCTATCCATAGGAATACAGTGCCTAGGGGAGTCACACTGAAAGGGGTCTAGGAGTCTTAGTAGAGCATGATAATGATGATGATTATTATTAATATACATGAGCTAAGAGTGTGATGCTGCAGCGAAAAAGGCCAACGCCATTCTAGGCTGCATCCATAGGAATAGAGTGTCTGGGGAAGGCATTGTATTATATATTCCATTGAAAGGGATCTAGGAGTCTTAGTAGAGCATGATGATGATAAATATACATGAGCCATGAGTGTGATGCTGCAGCGAAAAAGGCCAACGCCATTCTAGGCTGCATCCATAGGAATGGAGTGTCTGGGGAAGGCATTGTATTATATAGTCCATTGAAAGGGATCTAGGAGTCTTAGTAGAGCATGATGATGATAAATATACATGAGCCATGAGTGTGATGCTGCAGCGAAAAAGGCCAACGCCATTCTAGGCTGCATCCATAGGAATATAGTGCCTAGGGGAGTCATTGTATTATATAGTCCATTGAAAGGGATCTAGGAGTCTTAGTAGAGCATGATGATGATAAATATACGTGAGCCATGAGTGTGATGCTGCAGCGAAAAAGGCCAACGCCATTCTAGGCTGCATCCATAGGAATATAGTGCCTAGGGGAGTCATTGTATTATATAGTCCATTGAAAGGGATCTAGGAGTCTTAGTAGAGCATGATGATGATAAATATACGTGAGCCAAGAGTGAGATGCTGCAGCGAAAAAGGCCAACTCCATTCTAGGCTGCATGACTAGTCCAACCTACTGGAGGGGTTTGTGAGTGGCAGCATCGTGATGGTCGTCATCACATTTTAATTCTCCCTTTGTGGGGACCCAAAAGACCCTATAGATGGACATATAGGACCCCCGACCCCCTTTAATGCGCCATGGCGGTCTTTCCAAATCATCATGGCATTAGAGGAGACCCTTCCCCAGGAGGCCACCCGTGCCCTTCAATTATGTCTCTCTCCTTCCCCATTAGCTTCCTTAAATGCCAAGGTGCTGATTCAGCGGCGAAGAGACGCACCGAGAACAGAGAGAGACTCATGCAACGAGCGTCCCCCCTCTCTCTCTCCCTTTCTCTTTCCCTTCTTTTCTTTCCCTTCCTTTCTTCTTCCCGTCACCTTGAAAGAGGAGCTGCAAAAGGGCAGCGGTAGGTATCGATTGGGGAACAGAGAGATTGGATGAGAGAGAGAGAGAGAGAGAGAGAGAACGGAATCAGCACAGGAATCGTGCAAGACACTTGCAGCCTCGCCGTTGCAACTCAAATGCATTCTGCACCAATGCAACGGAGTCTGGAAACCATGCAGCTTCTCCGTTGCAACTCAAATATATTCTGTACCAATATTAAGGCCTTGCAGCTCTTCTGTTGCAACTCAAATATATTCTGCACCAAATGCAACGGAGTCTGTAGGTCTTGCAGCTCCTCCATTGCAACTCAAATATATTCTGCACCAATGCAATGGAGTATTAAGGCCTTGCAGCTCTTCAGTTGCAACTCAAATATATTCTGCACCAATGCAATGGAGTCTGGAAACCATGCAGCTTCTCTGTTGCAACTAAAATATATTCTGCACCAATGCAACGGAGTCTGGAGACCTTGCAGCCATGCTGCTGCAACTCAAATCCATTCTGCACTAATGCAACGGAGTCTGGAAACCTTGCAGGCCCTCCGTTGCAACTCAAATGCATTCTGCACCAATGCAATAGAGTATTTAGGCCTTGCAGCTCTTCTGTTGCAACTCAAATATATTCTGCACTAATGCAACGGAGTCTGGAGACCTTGCAGCCGCTCTGTTGCAACACAAATATATTCTGCACCAATGCAATTGAGTCTGTAGGCCTTGTAGCCCCTTCATTGTGACTGAAATGTATTCTGCACCAATGCAATGGAGTATTCAGACCTTGCAGCCCCTCCACTACAACTCAAATGTATTCTGCATCAATGCAATGGGGTCTGTAGGTCTTGCAACCCCTTCGTTGAAACTCAAATATATTCTACACTAATGCAATGGGGCCTGTAAGCCTTGCAGCTCCGCCATTGCAACTCAAAAATATTCTGCACCAATGCAATGGAGTCTGTAGGCCTTGCAGCTCCGCCGTTGCAAATCAAATATATTCTACACTAATGCAATGGGGCCTGTAAGCCTTGCAGCTCCGCCGTCGCAACTCAAATATATTCTGCACCAATGTAATGGAGTCTGTAGGCATTGCAGTTCCTCCGTTGCAACTCAAATCCATTCTGCACTAATGCAATGGAGTCTGGAAATCTTGCAGCCCCTCCGTTGCAACTCAAATATATTCTGCACCAATGCAATGGAGTATTTAGGCCTTGCAGCCCCTCCGTTGCAACTCAAATCCATTCTGCACTAATGCAATGGAGTCTGGAAATCTTGCAGCCCCTCCGTTGCAACTCAAATATATTCTGCACCAATGCAATGGAGTATTTAGGCCTTGCAGCCCCTCCGTTGCAACTCAAATCCATTCTGCACTAATGCAATGGAGTCTGGAAACCTTGCAGCTTCTCCGTTGCAACTCAAATATATTCTGCACCAATGCAATGGGGTCTGTAGGCCTTGCAGCCCCTCCGTTGCAACTCAAATATATTCTGCACCAATGCAATGGGGTCTGTAGGCCTTGCAGCCCCTCCGTTGCAACTCAAATATATTCTGCACCAATGCAATGGAGTCTGTAAGCCTTGCAGCTCCGCCGCTGCAACTCAAATATATTCTGCACCAATGCAACGGGGTCTGTAGGCCTTGCAGCCCCTCCACTAAAACTCAGATGTATTCTGCAGTGTCACAGGGTCTTGACTGGCACCCCAAGGCCAAGAAGGGCCACCCAGTCCACCCGCCACTCCGTCTCGGAGATCCCTATCTGGAGAGAAATACACCTCCCGTCTCCCCTCGCAGCCGCTGTTTGCAGCAGATAAAATCCGCTCTGTGCCGAGATGAAGGGCCTCTTCCCTCTCCTCCTGGGACATCGTGGCTCGCAGTAGCTTTATGGCTGGAGTCAACAAGGCAAGGCGGAAGGGGGACACGGATAGAGACACAGATTTGTTTTCGATGTCACAATGGCCAGGCCAAGGAGGGTTCATGCGGTCACAACAACTCGCTCTCCAAGGTGCTGAGAGTCGGATCAGCACCTTGGAGAGCTCATTCGCAACAGAGGAGTATCCTCTGGGTTTTTCCTTGATCAGTTCAAAGCAGAAACTTTGGATTTTCTGGGTTATATAGCTGTGTGGAAGAGCCTTGAGTCTACACTGACATATACCGTATATACTCGAGTATAAGCCGACCCGAATATAAGCCGAGACTCCTAATTTTTACCACAAAAACTGGGGAAACTTATTGACTCGAGTATAAGCCGAGGGTGGGAAATGCAGCAGCTACGGGTCAATTTCAAAATAAAAATAGATCCCAATGAAATCCCTGCAAAATTTGCAAGCCCTATGTTCATACAAATCTATCTAGACATTTCTCTCTATATAGATAATTATATCTGTATAGGATTTGCAAAGACTTGCAAACATATGAGGGGGAAATTCATCTATAAAATAATGTATACAAATTGATACAGATATACAGGTACATGGAAATCTCTAGCTATCGGATTTGCAAAGACTTGCAAACACATGAGGGGGAAATTCATCTATAAAATAATGTATACACATGGATACAGATATACAGGTACATGGAAATCTCTAGATATCTATATGTATATAGGATTTGCAAAAATTTGCAAACACATGAGGGAGAAATTCATATATAAAATAATGTATACACATGGATACAGATATACAGGTATATGGAAATCTCTAGATATCTATATGTATATAGGATTTGCCAAGACTTGCAAACATATGAGGGGGAAATTCATCTATAAAATAATGTATACACATGGATAAAGATATACAGGTAGATGGAAATCTCTAGCTATCGGATTTGCAAAGACTTGCAAACATATGAGGGAAAATTCATATATAAAATTAATGTATATAGACAGATAGATACAAATATAAAAGTACATAGGGATTGCAAAGGATTGCAGGGGGAAATGCCTTTGTATCTGTAGCTGAGATTAATAAATATTTCAGGGGAAAATGCTTTTAAAAGATTAAGAGGTATATATTTTTTTCTTCCTGACTTGCAAGGGCTTCTTTCCCTTTTCAAAACATTTCCTTGGTTAAGAGCGAGGGAGGCTTTGGAAAAGAAAACACACTGATAAGAGAGGGTAAGAGGAGAGATAAATATATATTGCAAGCTTGACCTTGACCCGATTATAACCCGAGGTAATTGGAAGGGGATGAAACTGACTCCACTCCCATTCTTCCTTTTCACACGAAAGGAAAAAGTTTGGAAACAACCTCCCCGAGAAGGCGATTGACTTCAGCACGGCACCAACGCGGCTCGGAGATATTACGGCATATGCTAAATTTTAATGGCATTTAGGAAAAAGCGAGGAAAATAGAAAGCGCGCCCATCAAACACCCCGCTTTATTGAGCAGAACTCCTTCTCGCCGCTTGCCATCCGAAGGCTTTAAACATAATAAGCGGCGTCGGAACCCAGGGGTGTTTCAAAGGGCGTTTTAAAAAATTGCATATAAAGCAGCAGAATAAACGGATCCATTTCTGGATCCCAAGCGGGAGAGGAAGGGGAGCTTTGAAGCACTCCGTCTTCCGCAAAGGAGTCGCTTATTGACAAGCATTATGGAAATATTACGGAGTGGGGAAGAAGAAGAAGAAGAAGAAGAAGAGGAAGAAGAAGAAGAGCTCCCATCGTTCTTCTGACAAAGCGGAAAACATCAACAACAAAAGCAAAAACGACTGCCTGCCTTCGTTCGTTCGTTATAAAATCCACACTAAATTGGATTATATGGCAGTGTGGACTCAATATAATCCAAAGCAGATACTGTGGATTATCTGCCTTGGCATTCTAGGTTATATAGCTGAGTCTACACTGGCATATAATCCAGTTCAAATCAGATAATCTGTACTTTATAGGCAGGTTGGAAGAGGCCAGATTGAAGGGGCCCTGGGCGCCATTAAATGGCTGAGTGGGTTGCTAGGACGTGAAGGAGTGAGGCCTAAAGGGGGCGGGGCCTATCCTTCTGACTGGCAGCCAGGGGGAGAACGGCTCTTCCTCGTCCTTTGGACTTTATTTTTCTAGATCTTTTTTGATTGAAAGACATAGATTGGATGAAGTGCAAAGGAGGAAAAACAGGAGACGTTTGCTTGTGTCTGTCTAATATTAGATCAGTCTAATAATGATGATGATGATGATGTTGGCATGTCCACTTTACTCTGGTAGACTACAAAACCCATGATGCAGATCAGCCTAATAATAATAACAACAACAACAATAATAATAATGTTGGCATGTCCACTTTACTCTGGTAGACTACAAAACCCATGATGTAGATCAGTCTAATAATAATAATAATAATGTTGGCATGTCCATCTTACTTTAGTAGTCTGATGATGATGATGATGATGATGATGATGATGATGATGATGAAGATGATGGCATGCCCACTTTACTCTGGTAGGCTACAAAACCCATGATGCAGATCAGTGTAATAATAATAATAATAATAATAATAATAATCCAGCATATCTATCTTGTTTGCTGTGTCATACAATAATAAAAATAATAAAAATAATAACAATAACAATAACATGCCCACTTTACTCTGGTAGACTACAAAACCCAGGATGCAGATCAGTCTAATAATAATAATAATAATAATAATAATAATAATAATATTGGCATGTCCACCTTACTTTGGTAGACTACAAAACCCATGATGCAGATCAGTCTAATGATGATGATGATGTTGGCATGTGCACTTTATTCTGGTAGACTACAAAACCCATGATGCAGATCAGTCTAATAATAATAATAATAATAACGTTGGCATGTCCACCTTACTTTGCTAGACTACAAAACCCATGATGCAGATCAGTCTAATAATGATGATGATGATGATGATGATGTTGGCATGCCCACTTTACTCTGGTAGACTACAAAACCCATGATGCAGATCAGTCTAATAATAATAATAATAACGTTGGCATGTCCACCTTACTTTGCTAGACTACAAAACCCATGATGCAGATCAATCTAATAATGTAATAATAATAATAATAATAATGATGTTGACATGTCCACCTTACTCTGGTAGACTACAAAACATATGATGCAGGTTATTAGACTGATGTCTAATAATAATAATAATAACAACGTTGGCATGTCCACTTTACCCATGATGCAGATCAATATAATAACAACAACAACAACAACAAGGTTGGCATGCCCACTTCACTCTGGTAAACTACAAAACCCATGATGCAGATCAATCTAATAATGTAATAATAATAATAATAATAATAATAATAATAATAATAATAATAATAATAATGTTGGCCTGACCACTTCACTCTGGTAGACTACAAAACCCATGATGCAGATCAATCTAATAATGTAATAATAATAATCATAATAATAATGATGATGATGATGTTGGCCTGTCCACTTCACTCTGGTAGACTACAAAACCCATGATGCAGATCAGTCTAATAATAATAATAATAGTAACGTTGGCATGTCCACCTTACTTTGGTAGGCTACAAAACCCATGATGCAGATCAGTCTAATAATAATAGTAACGTTGGCATGTCCACCTTACTTTGGTAGACTACAAAACCCATGATGCAGATCAGTCTAATAATAATAGTAACGTTGGCATGTCCACCTTACTTTGGTAGACTACAAAACCCATGATGCAGATCAGTCTAATAATAATAATAATAGTAACGTTGGCATGTCCACCTTACTTTGGTAGACTACAAAACCCATGATGCAGATCAATCTAATAATGTAATAATAATAATAATAATAATAATAATAATAATAATAATAATAATGCAATATCGATGGAGGGCTTTTTCTGGTGATGCAGGCGCGGGGTTTCCGGCCTCGGGGTCCCTGTTCCTTTCCGCAAATGGGGCCTTTTCTTCCAGAGAGGAATAATTACTCTCTTGGGACCCGGGAGCTGACCCTGAATGCTGATCTGACACGCAATGTCACCTTGCCACTCAAGGAGCGGGCGAGAGAACGAGCGAGCGAGCGCACGGGCGGAGGCTTTGGCAGCAGGGAGGCAGCACCCGGGCACCTGTCCAAGAGCAGGTTTCGCTCTCATCATGGAGGTCACCTCTCCCTAGGATTTGTTGACAGGCCCCCAAATGACAGCGAGAAGAACGAGAGACGAGAAAGGCCCCGTCAGCAGGTTTCTCTCTCTCGACAGAAGGAAGGACTGCCAAGGAAAGCGGGAGGGAGAGGGACTTGGGTTTGGATGGGAATATTTGAAGAAACCAAGCGCAGAAAGGATCCTGAGAATGTGCTCTTTAACCACCACAATTCATCACCAGACCATTGGGTACATTTCTGCCAACAAAGCCATCACGGAAGACGTCTACACTCGGTGTCCGCAACCGACATCTCGCAGTCATGCACAGATCTTCCGAAGTAATAATGTGACCCACACGTTCTTGTGAAATGCCGATTATGCTTGAAATTTCTCTATAAGTGATACAACGATCGTCCTAAATCTATCTGTCTACCTGTCATGATCTCCAATCTTTGACATCTCCAGTTGGCTGACAAAGAACAGATGCCAGCCATAAAACCTCAATGACCCTCTGGTATGTGAGAGCCCCTATATAAATGGGCCAAAGAGAAGGTTCTGGTATTCTGTACAATGATGATGTCATGATCTCCGATCTTTGACATCTCCGAACACAGAGCAAGCGCTGACAAAGAACAGATGCCAGCCATAAAACCTCAATTACCCTCTGGTATGTGAGAGCCCCTATATAAATGGGCCAAAGAGAAGGTTCTGGTATTCTGTACAATGATGATGTCATGATCTCCAATCTTTGACATCTCCGAACACAGACCAAGCGCTGACAAAGAACAGATGCCAGCCATAAAACCTCAATTACCCTCTGGTATGTGAGAGCCCCTATATAAATGGGCCAAAGAGAAGGTTCTGGTATTTGGTACAATAAAACCTGTTGGAATCTACCAGCGTGTGTCTTGGTGCTTTTTGCTTGTGAAACTCGGTGATTGCTGTCACAGGACGCCCAACTCTTTGTCACACAAGTCAGATGTTCCCACTTCAACATCTTTAAACTTACTCGCCCAACGACGCACAGGACTCACATCAACACAGTCACCAGAAACACCTTGTATATGAAGCTCCAATGACTGCACGTTGCTTAAGTCGCATTGGCACTTTAACAACACAACTGTTCAATGCTAAGGCTTCCTGCCAAATGGAACCGTCTGCACAACACACTGAGTTATCATTATTAGTACTATTATTCATATAATAATATTTATTAATGACTCGGAGCCCCCGGTGGCACAGCGTGTTAAAGCACTGAGATGCTCAAATTGTGGACCCAAAGGTTGGCAGTTCGAATCCGGGGAGCTGGCTGAGCTCCCGCTGTCAGCCCCAGCTTCTGCCAACCTAGCAGTTCGAAAACAAGCAAATGTGAGTAGATCAATAGGTACGGCACTCCGTGCAGTCATGCAATTGGCCACATGACTTTGGAGGTGTCTATGGACAACACTGGCAACAAACTAGACTTAACTTCAAGGGAAAACCTTTACCTTTACTTTTGGGTACCCGGCGGTTCCCGGGTTATTTGAAAAGGGTGAACTACAACTCCCATATTCCAAGGTCAACTCTAAATAATAATAATAATAATAGTAATAATAATAATAATAATAATAATGATTATATACATATATACAATATCATTTACAATAATATATAATATAATATATTGTATATGCATATAATATTAATAATATTTTATAATACAATATAATACTAATAATAAAATATAATAATATTAATATTATTAATAATATTACACTATATAAAGTACAATATGGTAATTTATTACCAGTATTGTGCTATGCTAATAATATAATATTGTATGTAAATTTAATTTGTAAGCTGCTCTGAGTCTCCTTCGGGGTGAGAAGGGTGGGATATAAATGTATTAAATAAATATTAATAATAATAATAATGTTTGTTTATACCCTGCTTTTTCTCTCCACCAAGGAGACTCGAAGCGACTTACATTACAAGCATTCCAATCCAATTAAAAATCTACAGACATTAAAACGAGAATTAAATTAAATTAAATGCCAGGGGTATTAAAAAATTCACAGTTAAAGTCCATTAAAAACCCTATTCAATTCTTGAAAATCCTGCTGCCCCTGAGACCTGGGAAATACCCCCTCCTTGTGATGTCACAGGGCCTGGGGAACCCCCTTCTTTGTGACGTCACAAGGGGCGGGGCCTCGTGATGTCATTCAGCAGGATTCCCCCTTCCTGTCAATCAGACACAGCCTGGTTGTCATTAATACCATAGGAAGCAGCACATCTAACACAAATTAGTTCAGTTTTCTGGCTCTGCATTGCCATATAACGGAATACAGCCGTACACTGAATTAACGTGGTTATAACTACTGTCTAGACCCTTCAGTTTAGGCCCCAGCTGATCCCAAAACGCCATCATTTATTTATACTTTTCTTCCTGCAGGGAAAGGGAAGTGTGAAGGGAAAAGTTCAGCCGAAAAACAGCACTTTGCATTTTCCTTCTGGTTCAAAAACTTTCTTTTTTTAAATCAATACAGCACTCTGCCTATTTGTTTGTTTGTTTTTCTGCAGAGGACAAAATAATAGTGTAAAAAAAAAAGGTTTTTCTGGGACAGCAAGAAAATAAAAATAACCCGACTCTCAAAACAAGGTCTGTTTTGAAGGGGGCGTCCACACTGCAGAATTAACCCAGATCAATACCACTTTAACCATCAATACTGTTTGATGCTTGGAGTTGTAGTTCGGTGAGGCCCTTGTTGGGCAGAGAAGGCCAAAGACAATGCAAAACTACAGCTTCCATGGCAACTAAACTGCATTAATTCTACAATGTGGACACACTCAATGCAATTTACTTATTGAGTTATTGGGTCTTCTTTAGCAGAGAGTAAGCATTATTATTATTATTATTATTATTATTATTAATTATATTGAGTTGCTGTGAGTTTTCCGGGCTGTCTGGCCATGTTCCAGAAGCATTATCTCCTGACGTTTCGCCCACATCTGTGGTAGGCATCCTCAGAGGTTGTCAGAAGCATTCTCTCCTGATGTTTCACCCACACCCATGGCAGGCATCCTCAGAGGTTGCCAGAAGCATTCTTTCCTGATGTTTGACCCACATCCGTGACAGGCATCCTCAGAGGTTGCCAGAAGCATTCTCTCCTGACGTTTCGCCCTCACCCATGTCAGGCATCCTCAAGAGGTTGCCAGAAGCATTCTCTCCTGATGTTTCGCCCACATCCGTGGCAGGCATCCTTAGAGGTTGCCAGAAGCATTCTCTCCTGAGGTTTCACCCACATCCGTGTCAGGCATCCTCAGAGGTTGCCAGAAGCATTCTCTCCTGACGTTTCACCCACATCCATGCAGGCATCCTCAGAGGTTGCCAGAAGCATTTTTTCCTGACGTTTCGCCCACATCCATGCAGGCATCCTCAGAGGTTGCCAGAAGCATTTTTTCCTGACGTTTCGCCCACATCCGTGGCAGGCATCCTCAGAAGTCGTCAACACAGATGCACCTAGCTATGGCCGTGGACCTTGGGAAACGACAAGTCCCAGCGCCTTCCATCTTTGACCCTCAACTCTCAATCCGAGTCTACAGACGCTTGCAAGATGCTCCCAATTTCCTGCCCTTCCGCCCTTGTGTTTTATGGCCTCCCTCCTCCTTCCTCTCCTTCTTCCTTCTACCTTTTCCTCTCCCTCTTGGCCGGCGGCCTGGCAGTTTGGCAGGAAGGACAACACGCTGTTTGTATGTGCCATAAACGTCAGGGCTAAATAATAGACTGCGGTTGCAGACGATCCCGTAACACATCGGGAGGGAGAGAGATCTAGGAGTCCAAGGAAGAAAGGAAGGAAGGAAGAAGGGAAGGAAATATATACTCAAGATAAGCCGAGTTTTTCCGCCCTTATTTATGAGCTGAAAAAGCCTCCCCGGCTTATAATCCAGTCAAGGTCAAGCTTGCAATAGATGATATATTTATCTCTCCTCTTACCCTCCCTTATCAGTGTGTTTTCTTTTTCAAAGCCTCCCTCGCTCTTAACCAAGGGAATGTTTTGAAAAGGGAAAGAAGCCCTTGCAAGTCAGGAAGAAGAATATATATATATATATATATATATATATACCCATTAATCTTACAAATGCATTTTCCCCTGAAATATTTGTTAATCTCTGCTACAGATATATAGGCACTTCCCCCTGCAAGCCTTTGCAATCCATATGTACCTTTATATCTGTATTTATCTATCTATATGCATTAATTTTATATATGAATTTCCCACTCATATGTTTTCAAGTCTTTGCAAATCCTATATACATATAGATAGATAGAGATGTCCATGTACCTGTATATCTGTATGGCACTGGGATACAGCCAGGGTTCAGGCTTTTGAGGCTGCAAGGCTACTCACTGCTATTCCACCTAGCCAACAAAGCATTCCCATAAGCCACAGCAACACGTGGCCGGGCACAGTTAGTATATATATACAGTAGAGTCACACTTATCCAACATAAACAGGCCGGCAGAACATTGGATAAGCGAATATGTTGGATAATAAGGAGAGATTAAGGAGAAGCCTATTAAGCATCAAATTAGGTTATGATTTTACAAATTAAGCACCAAAACATCACGTTAGACAACAAATTTGACAGAAAAAGTAGTTCAATACACAATAATGCTATTTAGTAATTACTGTATTTACTAATTTAGCACCAAAATATCACGATGTATTGAAAACATTGACTACAAAAATGCATTGGATAATCCAGAACGTTGGATAAGCGAATGTTGGATAAGTGAGACTCTACTGTAATATAATATTGTATGTAAATTTAATTTGTAGGCCGCTCTGAGTCCCCTTCGGGGTAAGTAAATAAATAAATATTAAAATGTAATGTACGTTTGTAGGACCGAGTAAACAACAAAACCACTGAACCAAATCACACCAAATTTGGCCACAAAAGACATGGTCATCCACTCTATGTCTTTCAATCAAAAAAACCTAGAAAAATAAAGTCCAAATTACAGAAACGCCCCCAAAACCCAAAATTGCTCACTGCGCATGCGCAAAGGCCACCTAGGAATTGAAACAACTACATCACCCAGATGCACAGAACCTAACGTCACACCTTTAGGGAAAATAAAGTCCTCAGAGGGTGGCCAACCTCCTCCGAACACGTCTTGCCTCTTGTCGGAATATTTCATTTCTGAGACACCGAATTGCCGCCGCGACATCCGCTCCGGAGCCCATTAGCATTCCGCACTTGCGCTTGTTAATGACGCCGCGGAATAGCGATAATTCGATGAAGCATCATTTAACATCATCGCCGGTGTACTTTACATTTATTTATACACCGCCGTCCCTCTCCTGTCCTCCCTGTAGGAAGAAGATCAAGAAGGGAAGCCCACCACCCCCCCTATGGCCACCCTTTAATTAGGCCGAATTATTATTATTATTATTCCGCATATTGCATTCAAGAAGACCCTCGGCTTCTCCTTCATTCCGTTGCTGGTTCTTCCTGTCAGGGAAACGAATGAGAGCGCTGCAAGGACTCGCACTCGGGTCAAGTGGGTCATGGGGACAGAGGGAATTATTATTATTATTATTATTATTATTATTATTATTATTATTATTATTGGCACTTGGGGCTCAACATTTCCGCTGCAAGAGGAACGACTGGCACCAGCCTGTCTCTTTCTCTCTCTTCCCCTAAAAGCCGGTTTCATGGGCTGGCATTAAAAATAGAACGGATCCCTGCAAAAACCACTGCGTGCCAATGTGACAACTGTCTCCTCGCATCCGTCAGGAGGATCCCAAAGGATCTCTCTTCCCTGCAACGGTTCAACTCTTGCTCTTCTTTGCTTGTTTGCTGGCAAAACAGAGCAGATCCGGGTCCGAAACCAATATACACGCCTGGGTGTTTGCAATAAGATTAATGATATCCTAAGGAAGGCGCTCGAACCTCGTTGCTAAGCAGGGCCAACCCCTGGTTAGAAATCGGATGGGAGACCGCACACATAACCAGGTACCAAAGACTGGATTTGAGAGGAGGGAATTGGCAATGCCTTCTCTGAAGATTCCTTGTATAACAAAAGCAACAACAACAACAACAACAACAACATATTATTATTATTATTATTATTAATTATTGCTTCTATTACTATTTCAAAATCTCTGCAAAATCCATTGGGTCATAAGCACGTATAGGCAATCTAGTACAATGCCTGAATTCCCAACAACAACAACAACAACAACATATTATTATTATTATTATTATTATTATTAGTATTATTATGGCCATAAAAGCCTTCAACAACACAAAATATTATTATTATTATTATTATTATTATTATTATTACTTATTATTGTTTGGAAAACCCTGCAAAATCCATGGGGGAATAGAAGTACATCTAAGCAATACAGTACAAAGCCTGAATACCCAAATACTCTTACTTATTATTATTATTATTATTATTATTGCTACAATTACTATTTCGAAAACTCTGCGAAATCCATTGAGTCATAAGCACGTATAGGTAATCTAGTACAAAGCCTGAATACCCAACAACAACATACTATTATTATTATTATTATTATTATTATTACTACTACTATTGTTATTGTTTCGAAAACCCTGCAACATCCATGGGGTCATATAAGCACATATAGGCAATACAGTACAAAGCCTGATTACCCAACAACAACAACAACAACAACAACAACATATTATTATTATTATTATTATTATTATTATTATTATTATTATTATTTCAAAAATCCTGCAAAATCCATGGGGTCATATAAGCACATATAGGCAATCTAGTACAAAGCCTGAATACCCAACAACAACAACAACAACAACATATTATTATTATTATTATTATTATTATTTCAAAAATCCTGCAAAATCCATGGGGTCATATAAGCACATATAGGTAATTTAGTACAAAGCCTGAATACCCAACAACAACAACAACAACATATTAGTATTATTATTATTTCTATTATCATCATCATTATTGCTGTGGTTGTTGCACTGCTTTGCCTCTGCCTTGCATTGCGGCTTCTCTCATGTCCCCGCAAGCTAGAGCTGACAGAGAGGAGCTCACCCGACTTGCTAGTTATCAATCAGGATTTCAAATTTTCGAAAACATTGTGGGGAGAGGGGCAAACTTTGCGAGAAACTCCTAAAAAGGGGGTGAGATTGGAAAGAATGGGGGCATTTTTCCTGTTTTTTAATGTTATGAGGGTGAAGAGAAGCAAATAAATATAAATAAAATGCAAATATAAACCCGTCCTGATGAGAGGAGAGGTGCTCAAAGTCAGAGCGTTTCATGGTTTTAAGGGCTAATTTTAAGGCCAGCGTTATTTTTACGGCCAGGCTTATGAATGTTCTGCAGGGTTCGCCCTCCAAGGCAGAGGATAAATCTCAGGTTAACCAACAGACAAGATCCGAGGAAGGAAGGAAGGAAGGAAGGAAAGAAGGAAGGAAGGAGAGGAAGAAAGAAAGAAAGAAAGGAAGGAAGGAAGGAAGGAAGGAAGGAAGGAAGGAAGGAAGGAAGGAAGAAGGAAAGAAAAAGATAAAGAAGGAAGGAAGAAGGAGGGAGGGAAGGAAGGAAGGAAAGGAAGGAAGGAAGGAAGACGGAAGGAGGAAGGGAAAAAAAGATAAAGAAGGAGGGAAAGAGGAGGTAAGGAGAGAAAGAAGGAAGGAAGGAAGGAAGGAAGGAAGGAAGGAAGGAAGGAAGGAAGGAAGGAAGGAAGGAGAGAAAGAAAGGAAAAGAGAAAAGAAAAAAGGGAGGGTAGGAAGGAAAGTAAGTAAGTAACTGGAGGAAAGGAAAAGGGAAGGAAAGAAGGATGGATGGATGGATGGAAGGAAGGAAGGAAGGAAAAAAGGAAGGAAGGAAGAAGGAAAGAAAAAGATAAAGAAGGAAGGAAGAAGGAGGGAGGGAAGGAAGGAAGGAAGGAAGAGGGAAGGAGGAAGGGGAAAAAAAGATAAAGAAGAGGGAAAGAGGAGGTAAGGAGAGGAAGAAGGAAGGAAAGAAGGAGAGAAAGAAAGGGGAAAGAGGAAGGAAGGAGGGAAGGAGGAAGGAAGAAAGGAAAAAAGAAAGGAGAAAAGGGAGGGTAGGAAGGAAAGTAAGTAAGTAACTGGAGGAAAGGAAAAGGGAAGGAAAGAAGGAAGGAGGAAAGAAAGAAAGAAAGAAAGAAAGAAAGAAAGAAAGAAAGAAAGAAAGAAAGAAAGAAAGAAAGAAAGAGAAAGAGAGAGGGACAAAGAGAGGAAGGGATCTGCCATAAAAAGAAGGCACAATCTAATCCCTCCCGAGAGATGGCCATCTGGCTGCCTCTGCTCAAACTCCTCCAGAGAAGGATTGCCTTCCTCCCTCCTTCTCTTTCCAAGCCTGCCTTTTCTCTTTCTGTGTGTATGTCTCTCTGTGTGTGTTTTTCTTCTTATTTCCATTTGGGAAGCAGGACAATGGAGACGGAGGCATTGATTTCCATTAAGGCCGGACAAAGGCGGCCGTCAAGAGTGTCTTTTTTGTGCTCTCAAAGCCGAGAAAAGGAGGAAGGAAAGAAAGAAAGAAAGAAAGGAGAGGGCTGGGGAGTTTGCGGCTCCCATCACAAAGGGACTTAAGACAAAAAGGCTCTGAAAAGGACCCGTTTCGTTTCTTCTCTTGGGGGGACTTTTCTGCCCTTCCAATCTCCATATTGTTTATCCTTATTATTGTTATTATTATTATTATTATTATTATTATTATTATTATTAACATTGAGGCTGCGTGGCATTGTTATTGTTGTTATTATTATTATTATTATTATTATTATTATTATTATTATTATTAACATTGAGGTTGGGTGGCATTGTTATTATTATTATTATTAACATTGAGGCTGTGTGGCATTGCTATTATTATTACTGTATTATTATTAACATTGAGGCTGGGTGGCATTGTTGTTGTTGTTGTTGTTGTTGTTGTTGTTATTATTATTATTATTATTATTATTATTATTATTATTATTATTATTATGTGCCAATGAGTATACCAATGGGAATGCAGGGAATGTGCACACAAACCTATCTTTATGCAAATGAGCACGAAGTAAATGCAAATGAGCATGCAAATGAGTGCGGAGTGTGCAAATGAGCGCACAAATGTAACTATGCAAATGACATGCAGAGAATGCAAATGAGCATGCAAAAGAGTAAAGAGTGTGCAAATGAGCCCATAACCGTAACTATGCAAATGAGTGGAGAGTGTGCAAATCAGCACACGAACTTAGCTATGCAAATGACATGCAGAGAATGCAAATGAGTGTGGTGTGTAAATGAGTATACAAATGAGAATGCAGGTAATGTGCACACATACCTATCTGTATGCAAATGAGCATGCAGAGAATGCAAATGAGCATGCAAATGAGGAGGCAGAGTGTGCAAAACGTATCGGTATGCAAATGAGCATGCAAATGAGCATGCAAGCCGGATTGATTGTAGGGGCTTGCTAAGTATCCTTGCACCGCGGTGCCGAACCTAACCGTATTAGAGGGCATTAAAAATGCAGAGGGAGAGATAATTAAGCCAAATAAATTAAGCACACTCCCCCCCCTTGAAATATTCTGCAAGACAAACACTTTTGCGTTTTCCCAGCAGATGTTTTTGCCTCTTTCTTATCCTTCGGTGAAATGCGGAAAAAGTGCCCATACATGTTGCTGCAGCAACAAAAAAAACGATCCTCTTTGGGATGCAACTCAGAATTGCATTGGCTTTTGAAGCTGCCGTATCACATGGCGGGCTCAGGGATGTACCGGTATATATGCAATCCCGGCCAAACGTGTGTATATCCATTCGTTCTCTATTAACATCAGGAACAAGTCAATGTTGCTGGGAAACAACAAGGCGGCCACCACCGGCACAAAAGGCCCCGTGCGATCGTGGCCAGCGCCCCTGTCTCGAGGAGAAGAGCACTGCAAGGGGTCTCCTACCTCCACTCCCTGCACCTTGAGCTTCATGTGGTCCTCTCGGGTGGTCTTCCCGTCTTTCCGCTTCTTCCAGCAATAGCCATCCTTCCGGTACTTCACCTTCTTCCTGTTGTAGAGGATCATAGAGCCATTCTGGGGCCTGCCGGGGACACAACACCGTCACATTTATATTAATCTGCATTCACCCCAAGCCTTTCCCGTCACCCCCGTGGACCCCTCAGCCACACAACACCTTAATCTTGGGAGATGGCAAAACTTGTCTTTTTTTCAGTGTGACAAATAAATACACGCCTGAGCATTTTCCCACCCCAGAAATGTCCTTTTTCTGGCATCTTTGGCCAGTTAAAGGTACTGGGAAATGGAGACCATAGGGAGGCCGTTCTTGCATGGCATTCGAAGGAAAAGAAAGAAGGAAGAAAGGAAGAGAAGGGAACAGGAAGTGAAGGAAGGGAAGGGAAGAGAAGTAGGAAAGAAAGGAAAGGCTGTGGCGCAGGCTGGAGAGCAGCTGCAATGAATCACTGCAATGAATCACTCTGACCAGGAGGTCATAAGTTCGAGGCCCGCTCGGAGCCTATGTTTGTCTGTCTTTGTTCTATGTTTATATGTGTCATGTGATCCGACCTGAGTCCCCTTCAGGGTGAGAAAGAAGGGCGGAATATAAATGCTGTAAATAAATAAAGAAGTAAATAAAATAAAGAGAAATGAAAGGAAGGGGAAGAGGAAGGGAAGGAAGCGGAAGAGAAGTAGGAAAGAAAGGAAAGAGAAGTGAAAGGAAAGGGAAGAAGAAGGGAAGGGAGGAAGGGGATGACAAGTAGGAAAGGAAAGGGGAGGGAAGGAAGGAAGGAAGGAAGGAAGAAAGGAAGAAAGGAAGGTGAATGAGAAGTAGGAAAGGAAAAGAAAGGGAAAGGAAGGGAAGAAAGGAAGGAAGGAAAGGGAAGAGAAGTAGGAAAGGAAAGGGAGGGGAGAGAAAGGGAAGGAAAGAAGTAAGGAAGGAGAAGAAAAGTAGAGAAAGAAAGAAAGAGGAAGGAAGGGGGAAGAAGGGAAGAAAAGGCAAGGGAAGGAAGAGGAAGAGAAGTAGGAAAGAAAAGGAAGGGAAAAGAAGGGAAGGGAAGGGAGGAAGAAAGGAAGGGGAAGAGAAGTAGGAAAGAAAGGAAAGAGAAGGGAAAGGAAAGGGAAGAAGAAGGGAAGGGAGGAAGGGGATGACAAGTAGGAAAGGAAAGGGGAGGGAAGGAAGGAAGGAAGGAAGGAAGAAAGGAAGAAAGGAAGGTGAATGAGAAGTAGGAAAGGAAAAGAAAGGGAAAGGAAGGGAAGAAAGGAAGGAAGGAAAGGGAAGAGAAGTAGGAAAGGAAAGGGAGGGGAGAGAAAGGGAAGGAAAGAAGTAAGGAAGGAGAAGAAAAGTAGAGAAAGAAAGAAAGAGGAAGGAAGGGGGAAGAAGGGAAGAAAAGGCAAGGGAAGGAAGAGGAAGAGAAGTAGGAAAGAAAAGGAAGGGAAAAGAAGGGAAGGGAAGGGAGGAAGAAAGGAAGGGGAAGAGAAGTAGGAAAGAAAGGAAAGAGAAGGGAAAGGAAGGCAAGAGAAGGGGAGGAAGGGGAAGTGGGAAAGAAAAGGAAGGGGAAATGTAAAGGAAAAGGAAAAAGAAAGGAAAGGGAAGGAAGGGGAAGAAAGCTTAAGGGAAGGAGGAAGGAAGGGGTAGGAATAGAAACAAGTGAGAAAAGGAAGGAAGGGATGGAAGGAAGTAGGAAAGGGATCGAAAGCGAAGTGTGAAAGGGAGGGAGGAAGGATGGAAGGGAGAAAACAAAAGGAAAAAAAGAAAAGAATGAAAGAAGGAAGGAGGAAGGTGAAGAAAGGAAAGGAAGGAAAAGAGAGGGAGGGGAAGGGGGAGAGCAGAATTCCCCCAGAGAGAGAGAGAGAAGAGCGGCAGGCGATGCCTCATGGCGGGCAGACAGCAGAGCCATGGAGAGGGTGGCAAAAATTTATAGAAGTCCATTAGTCACAGTAATTTGGCTTTGGAACACCAAGAACAGGAAGAAATACAACAACATGAGCAGCACTTGCAGCCGTAAACAACGCTCTGCGGGGAGGAGAGGGGTTTGTGGGTGTAAATCTCTTGGAGTTGGGGGAGTCGGGCAGAGGGAGGAAGGCCAGATCCCCAGAGGAAGAACAACAGCAGACACAAACTTCATAAATTGGGAGTTGTAGTTTCACAAAGTACCCATCCTTCCCTGGGTGCACCTACACTATGGAATTAATGCAGTTTTGATGCCAGTTTGAGTGCCAATGGATCAAGTGAATGGGATTCTGGGAGTCGTAGTTTCACAAAGTCTCCATCCTGGGAGTCGTAGTTTCACAAAGTCCCCGTCTTTCCCTGAGTGCATCTACACTGGAATTAATGCAGTTTTGACGCCGTGGTTCAACGCTATGCAAGTCCTGGGATCTGTAGTTTGCTAAGGTGTCATGATCTCCGATCTTTGACATTTCCGGACTCAGAGCAAGCGCTGACAAAGAACAGATGCCAGCCATAAAACCTCAATCACCCTCTGGTATGTGAGAGCCCCTATATAAATGGGCTACAGAGAAGATTCTGCTATTCTGTACAATAATGATGTCATGATCTCCGATCTTTGACATCACCGGACACAGAGCAAGCACTGACAAAGAACAGATGCCAGCCATGAAACCTCAATCACCCTCTCGTATGTGAGAGCCCCTATATAAATGGGCTACAGAGAAGATTCTGCTATTCTGTACAATAATGATGTCATGATCTCTGATCTTGGACATCTCCGGACACAGAGCAAGCGCAGACAAAGAACAGATGCCAGCCATGAAACCTCAATCACCCTCTCGTATGTGAGAGCCCCTATATAAATGGGCTACAGAGAAGATTCTGCTATTCTGTACAATAATGATGTCATGATCTCTGATCTTGGACATCTCCGGACACAGAGCAAGCGCAGACAAAGAACAGATGCCAGCCATGAAACCTCAATCACCCTCTCGTATGTGAGAGCCCCTATATAAATGGGCTACAGAGAAGATTCTGGTATTCGGTACAATAAAAACCTGTTGGAATCTACCCAGCGTGTGTCTTGGTGCCCAAAATTCACCCGGTGCGGATCGTTCCATCCCTGCCACTCAACATGAATGACGGATTTCCCGCCGAAAAGCGCTTTCTGGGCCCGCGATGGAGGGCCGGAGCCGGGAATATTAAAAAGCGCCATTAAGGCGGAGGCGAGCGAGGCCGGGTGAATAATTCCTGCTCCTAATGACGCGCCGAAAAAGCCCTAAATCTCCCCGGGAGACGCGGGGGAAAGACAGTTAAATCAACTCGGCCCGTTTAAATATAATTTTAAGGGGACGTGGGAACAACCTCCGGCCATTTCCCGCTGATGGATGGGGAATGAGTCCTTAAGCGGAGCCCCTATCCATCACCCCCTAAAATCTGGGAAATATATCTTTAGAGGGGCTCCATCATTGGTTGGAAGGACGGATATCATCCCGGAAAGAACTCTTCTCTTTTCAAGGATGCCTGGGAGAAACGTCAGGAGACAGTGCTCCCGGAACATGGCCATACGGCCTGGGAAACTCACAGCAACCCAATGATGATGGTGATGATGATAATAATAATAATAATAATAATCTCACAGCAACCCAATGATGATGGTGATGATAATAATAATAATAATAATAATCTCACAGCAACCCAATGATGATGGTGATGATAATAATAATAATAATAATAATCTCACAGCAACCCAATGATGATGGTGGTGATAATAATAATAATAATAATAATAATAATAATAATAATAATAATAATAATAATCTCACAGCAACCCAATGATGATGGTGATGATAATAATAATAATAATAAACTCACAGCAACCCAATGATGATGATGATGATGATGATGATGATGATGATGATGATGATAAACTCACAGCAACCCAATGATGATGGTGATAATGATAATAATAATAATAAACTCACAGCAACCCAATGATGATGGTGATAATAATAATAATAATAATAATAATGATAAACTCACAGCAACCCAATGATGATGGTGATAATAATAATAATAATAATAATAATAATGATAAACTCACAGCAACCCAATGATGATGGTGATAACAACAACAATAATAATAAGGAAATGAAATGCTCCAGGTGGGCCTCCGCTTGTTGCATTCCCCCGCACATTATTTATTATTATTATTATTATTATTATTATTATTATTAATATGTGGGAGAAACTTCAGGAGAGAGTGCTTCCAGAACATGGCCATATAGCCTAGAAAACTCACAGCAACCCAATGATGATGGTAATAATAATAATAATAATAATAATAATAAGGAAATGAAATGCTCCAGGTGGGCCTCCGCTTGTCGCATTCCCACCACATTATTATTATTATTATTATTATTGTTGTTGTTGTTGTTATTGTTATTGTTATTATATAAGGATAATAATAATAACTGTGGTATAATAATACAGAACAATATACTCTCTGAAACCAGGACAGTAAATAAAGATCAACACTCTGAAAAGAGGGGAATTCCGGAAAGGAACAATAATAATAATAATAATAATAATAATAATAATAATAATAATAATAATAATAATAATATTTTTCTATCCCGCCTCGAGGCCGCTAACATAAGGCCAAGCCCGAAACAATAAAACAGAACAAAATACATGTAAAAACAGCCTATTCAGTAATATATAATAATATAGGGTTACAATACTATATAATAATATAACATATTGTATATACATATAATATTCATAATATTATATTGTAATACGATATAATACTAATAATACAATAATATTAAATATATATTATATTTTACATGTAATATTGCTATTAATATTACACTATATTGATATAGTACAATATAGTAATTTATCGCCAGTCTTGTACTATGCTAATAATATAATATTGTTTTATCGTGCCATCAGGGGCGTAGAAAGACAATCAGGGCCAGCTAACACCTTCCAACAAAAGATTCCCCTCAGGGAGGAAGCAGCCAGGCTTGAAAGCTGCATGGCCATTCGATGCTAATCACGGTGACAAATGGCAGCATTTGTTTTGGGCAGAAGCATTGGCCTCTGATTTACGGGAGACGCGGGACCTCTCCGGGTCCCGAATTTATGTCCGTAATTAGTATTAATCAACAATCCGAAGAGAGCGCTTGAGTAAATCAATGTTTTTTATTTTTAATTAGATGGCGACGCGGCGTAAAATATGAGAGAAAGGACGGCAGGGGAGTTTGGGGATGCGTTTTCGAACGGCTCGGTTGGCAGAAGCTGGGGCTAACGGCGGGAGCTCACTCCAATAAAATATCCCAATATTTATTCAGGACGTCCAGCGTTTATTTAAATAAATGATTTATTCTATGGAGACGATATTTCGGTTGCATCCATCACGGCGCTGGCATTTGCCGAAGCCAGGAAATAAAGACTTTTCAAATCTTCTCCCTCCTGCATACATGGCTTTTTTAAAAAATAAAGATATATTCCGATTATTCTTTGGCATAATGCCGTTGCGGTTTTATGATAAAGAGAGAAAGAGGGAGGCCGTAATGGAATTGCCTTATCAGGCCAACTGTGCAAATAAGATACCGCTCGGAGGCTTCTCTCAGGTCCCCGCAAGCTAGAGCTGACAGACGGGAGCTCACCCAACTTGAGAACATACTTCCAGTCTCTTCTGGTGAGAGAGAATTGGCTGTTTACAGGGACGTTGCCCAGGGGAAGCTGCCTGGATGTGTTAGCCGAGAGTCTTCTCTCATGTCCCCGCAAGCTAGAGCTGACAGATGGGAGCTCACCCAACTTGAGAACTAGGATGCAATGGAACGACAGGAAAGAAAGGAGATTCCACCTGAACATAACTGTGAGAGAGAACTGTTCAGCAGTGGAACTCTCTGCTCCATCTTTGGAGGCTTTGAATCAGAGGCTGGATGGCCATCTGTTGGGGGTGCTTTAAATGCGATTTTCTTGGCAGAATTGGGTTGGACTGGAGGGTCCGTGAGGTCTCTTCCAACGCTAGGATTCTATGATATCTTATCTATCTATCTTCCTATCTCTCTCTCTTCCTATCTATCTATCTGTCTATCTATATATCTATCTATCAGATATCAATCTATCAATCATGTCTATCTGTCATTCATCCATCCAAGATTCCATGGATGGGATGAATGGCCTTACAATCCACAGACATCCATATCATCATGAACATGTCCATCTTCTCCCTCGATCTATCTATCTATCATATATCTATCAACCTATTTCTCTCTCCTATCTATCAATCATGTCTATCTGTCTGTCATCCATCCATCCAAGACTCCAAGTCTACCCAACTCCATGCCAACCTCAACGTGTTCACCTTCTCCCTCTATCTATCTATCTATCTATCTATCTATCTATCTATCTATCTATCTATCATATAGCTATCAACATATCTCTCTCTCTTATCTAAATATCTATCAATCATATCTGTCATTCATCCATCCAAGACTCCATGGATGGGATGAATGGCCTTACAGTCCACAGACATCCAAGCCATCAACAACGTGTCCACCTTCTCCCTCGATCTAGCTATCTATCTATCTACCTATCTATCAACCTATCTATCTATCAACCTATTTATCTATCAACATATCTCTCTCTCCTATCTAAATATCTATCAATCAACCTATCTCTCCCTCCTATCTAAGTATCTATCAATCATGTCTATCTGTCTGTCATTCATCCATCCAAGACTCCATGGATAGGATGAATAGCCTTACAGTCCACAGACATCCATGCCATCATGAACGTGTCCACCTACTCCCTCTATCTATCTATCTATCTATCTATCTATCTATCTATCTATCTATCTATCTATCATTCTATTTATCAACATATCTCTCCCTCCTATCTAAATATCTATCAATCATATCTGTCATCCATCCAAGATTCCAAGTCTACCCAAATCCATGCCAACCTCAACGTGTCCACCTTCTCCCTCGATCTATCTGTCTATCTATTTATCTATCAACCTATCTCTCTCTCCTATCTAAGAATCAATCAATCAATCAATCATGTCTATCTGTCTGTCATTCATCTATCCAAAACTCCATGGATGGGATGAATGGCTTTACAATCCACAGACATCCATATCATCATGAACGTGTCCACCTTCTCCCTCTATCTATCTACCTATCTACCTATCTATCTATCAACATATCTCTCCCTCCTATCTAAATATCTATCTATCTATCAGTCATGTCTATCTGTCTGTCATCCATCCAAGACTCCAAGTCTACCCAAATCCATGCCACCCTCAATGTGTCCACCTTCTCCCTCTATCTATCTATCTATCTATCTATCTATCTATCTATCTATCTATCTATCTACCTATCTATCTATCAACATATCTCTCTCTCCTATCTAAATATCTATCTATCAATCATATCTGTCATCCATCCATCCATCCATCCAAGACTCCAAGTCTACCCAAATCCATGCCAACCTCAATGTGTCCACCTTCTCCCTCTATCTATCTATCTCTACCTATCTCTCTCTCCTATCTAAATATCTATCTGTCAATCATGTCTATCTGTCTGTCATCCATCCATCCAAGACTCCATGGATGGGATGAATGGCCTTACAATGAACGTGTCCACCTTCTTCCTTGATCTATCTATCTATCTATCTATCTATCTATCTATCTATCTATCTATCTATCTATCAACCGATCTCTCTCTCCTATCTAAATATCTATCAGTCATATCTGTCATCCATCCATCCATCCATCCATCCATCCATCCAAGACTCCAAGTCTACCCAAATCCATGCCAACCTCAACGTGTTCACCTTCTCCCTCTATCTATCTATCTATCTATCTATCTATCTATCTATCTATCTATCTGTCAATCAACATATCTCTCTCTTCTATCTAAGCATCTATCAATCAATCAATCTATCAATCATGTCTATCTGTCTGTCATCCATCCATCCATCCAAGACTCCATGGATGGGATGAATGACCTTACAGTCCACAGACATCGAAGCCATCACCAATGTGTCCACCTTCTCCCTCCCTCTATCTATCTATATATCTATCTATCTATTATCAACATATCTCTCCCTCCTAAGTATCAATCTATCAATCATGTCTATCTGTCTGTCATCTATCCATCCAAGACTCCAAGTCTACCTAAATCCATGCCAACCTCAATGTGTCCACCTTCTCCCTCTATCTATCTATCTCTACCTATCTCTCTCTCCTATCTAAATATCTATCTGTCAATCATGTCTATCTGTCTGTCATCCATCCATCCAAGACTCCATGGATGGGATGAATGGCCTTACAATGAACGTGTCCACCTTCTTCCTTGATCTATCTATCTATCTATCTATCTATCTATCTATCTATCTATCTATCTATCTATCTATCAACCGATCTCTCTCTCCTATCTAAATATCTATCAGTCATATCTGTCATCCATCCATCCATCCATCCATCCATCCATCCATCCAAGACTCCAAGTCTACCCAAATCCATGCCAACCTCAACGTGTTCACCTTCTCCCTCTATCTATCTATCTATCTATCTATCTATCTATCTATCTATCTATCTATCTGTCAATCAACATATCTCTCTCTCCTATCTAAGCATCTATCAATCAATCAATCCCTTCTCCCTCGATCTATCTATCTATCTATCTATCTATCTATCTATCTATCTATCTAAGAACATATCTCTACCTCCTATCTAAATATCTATCTATCAATCAATCAATCATGTCTATCTGTCTATCATTCATCCATCCAAGGCTCCATGGATGGGATGAATGACCTTACAATCCACAGACATCCAAGCCATCATCATCGTGTCCACCTTCTCCATCTATCTATCTATCTATCTATCTATCTATCTATCTATCTATCTATCTATCTATCTATCAACCTATCTCTCTCTCCTATCTAAATATCTATCTATCAATCATGTCTATCAGTCTGTCATCCATCCATCCAAGACTTCATGGATGGGATGAATGGCCTTACAATCCACAGACATCCATATCATCATGAACGTGTCCACCTTCTCCCTTGATCGATCTATCTATCTATCTATCTATCTATCTATCTATCTATCTATCTATCTATCTATCTATCAATCAACCGATCTCTCTCTCCTATCTAAATATCTATCTGTCAATCATGTCTATCTGTCTGTCATCCATCCATCCAAGACTCCATGGATGGGATGAATGGCCTTACAATCAACGTGTCCACCTTCTTCCTTGATCTATCTATCTATCTATCTATCTATCTATCTATCTATCTATCTATCTATGTCTATCTGTCAATCATCATCCATCCATTCATCCATCCCAAGCCTGCCTTGCACACAAGCGCATCCCCCTGCGCATGGATCAAGAATCCTTGGTGCAACTTCAACCTCTTAACGGTTTTGCAAGTTTATACAATGCATAAACGGAGCCAATGCCAAGAAACGAATTCTATCCTGGATTCGGACTGGGATTCCCATTGCCCTTCGCCCCGAAAGCAGCTGCGCACCAGTGCGCACCCGTGTCCTTGCATAACAAGCAGGAGGAAACCGAGCCCGTGATTTAGCACAAGCCAACATTTACGGCTTCCCTTTTTTTTTTTTACTTTTGTGGGTAATTTGTACGCAGGGCGCCGGTGGATGCCATCTGCCATAAAGCCTTTTACGGTTATTTCTCCGGCAGCAGAGCCTGCGCATGGATTTCCATGCAAGCGCAATGACAACAGAGCCAAAGGAACACAAACAAGGGCCAAAATCCCATAAGATCTCAGGACAAAATACCATAAGATGCCAGATGTGCTGCCATCCCGCTGGGAGGCTTCTCTCATGTCCACACAAGCTAGAGCTGACAGACAGGAGCTCACCCAACTTGAGAACATACTGCAATTTTGTGATACAAAATCCAGCATATACATCTCGTTTGCTGTGTCATACTGTGTCTTTGTGTCAATAATAATAATAATAATCCAGCATATATATCTTGTTTGCTGTGTCTTTGTGTCAATAATAATAATACCAATAATAATAATAATCATCATCATCATCATCCTGCTTATATATCTCATTTGAGGTCATACTGTGTCTTTGTGTCAATAATAATAATAATAATCCAGCATATATATCTTGTTTGCTGTGTCTTTGTGTCAATAATAATAATACCAATAATAATAATAATCATCATCATCATCATCCTGCTTATATATCTCATTTGAGGTCATACTGTGTCTTTGTGTCAATAATAATAATAATAATCCAGCATATATATCTCGTTTGCTGTGTCTTTGTGTCAATAATAATAACAATAACAATAATAATAATCCAGCATATATATCTCGTTTGAGGTCACACTGTGTCTTTGGGTCAATAATAATAATAGTAATCCAACATATATATCTCGTTTGCTGTGTCTTTGTGTCCAATAATGATAATACTAATACTAATAATAATAATAATAATCCAGCATATATATCTCGTTTGAGTCATACTGTGTTTTTGGGTCAATAATAATAATAATAATAATAATAATAATCCAGCATATATATCTCATTTGTTGTGTCTTTGTGTCCAATAATAATAACACTAGTACTACTACTACTACTACTACTACTAATAATAATAATAATAATAATCCAGCATATATATCTCGTTTGAGGTCATACTGTGTCTTTGTGTCAATAATAATAATAATAATAATAATAATAATAATAATAATCCAGCATATATATCTCATTTGCTGTGTCTTTGTGTCAATACTACTACTACTACTAATAATAATAATAATCCAGCATATATATCTCGTTTGAGGTCATACTGTGTCTTTGTGTAAATAATAATAATAATAATAATAATAATAATAATAATAATAATAATAATCCAGCATATATATCTTGTTTGCTGTGTCATACTCTGTCTTTGGGTCAATAATAATAATAACAACAATAATAATAATACATCACACAGTGGGAAGTGTTTGACTTGTGATTTTCTGATACGAAATCCAGCATATAGATCTCATTTGCTGTATCTTTGTGTCAACAACAACAACAACAATAATAATCCATCATATATATCTCATTTGAGGTCATACTGTGTCTTTGTGTCAATAATAATAATAATAATAATAATAATAATAATAATAATAATAATTCAGCATATACAGTAGAGTCTCACTTATCCAAGCCTTGCTTATCCAAGCCTCTGGATAATCCAAGCCATTTTTGTCGTCAATGTTTTCAATATATCATGATATTTTGGTGCTAAATTCGTAAATACAGTAATTACTACACAGCATTACTGCATATTGAACTACTTTTTCTGTCAAATTTGTTGTGTAACATGATGTTTTAGTGCTTAATTTGTAAAATCATAACCTAATTTGATGTTTAATAGGTTTTTCCTTAATCCCTCCTTATTATCCAATATATTCGCTTATCCAAGCTTCTGCTGGCCCGTTTAGCTTGGATAAGTGAGACTCTACTGTATATCTTGTTTGCTGTGTCTTTGTGTCAATAATAATAATACTAATACTAATAATAATCCAGCATATATATCTCATTTGAGGTCATCCTGTGTCTTTGTGTTAATCATCATCATCATCATCATCATCATCCAGCATATATATCTCATTTGCTGTGTCATACTCTGTCTTTGTGTCAATAATAATAACAATAATAATAAATCTTTATTTATATCCCGCTTTTCTCCCCCATTTGCAAGGTCATAGGTTCGAAAATGGGCCGAATGGGGAGGAAAGAAAAAATTGCTCTGACTTTTTTGTCTTATTCCTCTTTCTGCGGGAAGCCTGTCATTCCGGCAAGGCGCATAAATCAAGATGCAAATGCATGCGAAGGGAAGGGGGAAGGCAGGCAGGCACGGTGTGCAAACACTTCCCCGCAAACAAACAGATAAACAAACAAACAAACAAAACGGGAGTCTTGGAGAGCCTCTTTCCAGCAGAACCGGGATTGTTGTGCGGCTCCTGACATTGCGGCGGGTGCAGAGAGGCCCAGTTCGTGGGAAGAGCTGTCAAGATGATGCATGGCCTGCGATGGGCAGGGAGCCCTTGCCTTCCAGGGGAGGAAATTAATGGATGGCCCCGGCCAGATCCCGGGACAACGGCCAGGAGGACCCCGACCCCAACCGAGGGCCTTCGTCCCGTCCAAGGTGAAGGGCAGAGCAAGAAAACACTTGTCTGCGGGAGGAAATGCTGCTTCCCTGTAATTTCCTTCCTAAATTGCACAGAAAGGCTCAAAGGATGAGGCCAACAATGCTCCATTTCAAAAATCAGAAACTCTTCAAAGTACAGCAGACAAAAAATCAGTACAAGAAAACCGCACTACAAACTAGAGCTGACAGCTGGCACAACAAAACACTGCGTGGAAAGTTCCTTGACAAAATTGAAGGAAAAGCTGATAAGGAGAAGACCTGGCTCTGGCTCTGAAGAAGGACCCTGAAGACCCCAAAGATGATAATAATAATAATAATAATAATAATAATAATAATAATAATAATAATAATACAAGTAAAACAAGCAGTCAAAGAAGAAGAACATGCCCTGGCAGAATATGTAAAGCAAATATGAAGAACCTGCTTTGATTGAAGTCAAAAATCAGAAACTCCTCAAAGCACAGCAGACAAAAAAAACAGTACAAGAAAACCGCACTACAAACTAGAGCTGACAGCTGGCACAACAAAACATGGCATGGAAAGTTCCTTGACAAAATTGAAGGAAAAGCTGATAAGGAGAAGACCTGGCTCTGGCTCTGAAGAAGGACCCTGAAGACCTCAAAGATAATAATAATAATAATAATAATAATAATAATAATAATAATAATAATAATAATAATACAAGTAAAACAAGCAGTCAAAGAAGAAGAACATGCCCTGGCAGAATATGTAAAGCAAATATGAAGAACCTGCTTTGATTGAAGTCAAAAATCAGAAACTCCTCAAAGCACAGCAGACAAAAAAAACAGTACAAGAAAACCGCACTACAAACTAGAGCTGACAGCTGGCACAACAAAACATGGCATGGAAAGATCCTTGACAAAATTGAAGGAGAAGACCTGGCTCTGGCTAACAAATGGGACCCTGAAGAAGGAAGGAGACAGAAGCCCAGGAGCAAGCCATCAGAACAAAGGCAATTAATAATAATAATAATAATAATAATAATAATAATAATAGAAGACCTGGCTCTGGCTCACGAATGGGACCCTGAAGGAGGAGACGGAAGGCCTGATCCTTGCAGCCCAGGAGCAAGACATCAGGACAAAGGTAATTAAGTCCAAGATCGAAAAATCAGCTGATGACCCAAAATGCAGACTGTGCAAGGAAACCGACGAAACCATTGATCATCTCCTCAGCTGCTGTAAGAAAATCACACAGACAGACTACAAACAGAGGCACAACTATGTGGCCCAAATGATCCATTGGAACTTATGCCTCAAGTACCACCTCCCAGAAGCAAAGAACTGGTGGGATCACAAACCTCAAAAGTATTGGAAAATGAACATGCAAAGATACTGTGGGACTTCCGAATCCAGACTGACAAAGTTCTGGAACACAACACACCAGACATCACAGTTGTGGAGAAGAAAAAGGTTTGGATCATTGATGTCGCCATCCCAGGTGAAAAACAACAGGAAAAACTCAGCCGCTCTCAGGACCTCAAGATTGAACTTCAAAGACTCTGGTAGAAACCAGTGCAGGTGGTCCCGGTGGTGATCGGCACACCAAAAGATTTCAGCCGGCATTTGGAAACAATAGACATCGACAAAATCACAATCTGCCAACTGCTAAAGGCCACCCGACTGGGATTTGCGAGCATCATCCGAAAATACATCACAGAGTCCTAGACACTTGGGAAGTGTTCGACTTGTGATTTTGTGATACGAAATCCAGCATGTCTATCTTGTTTGCTGTGTCATACAGCAACATAATAATAATAATAATAATAATAATAATAATAATAATAATAATAATAATAATAAAAAATATATCATACAGTCCTAGACACTTGGGAAGTGTTCGACTTGTGATTTTTTGATACGAAATCCAGCATGACTATCTTGTTTGCTGTGTCATACAGCAACATAATAATAATAATAATAATAATAATAATAATAGTAATAATAATAAAAAATATATCATACAGTCCTAGACACTTGGGAAGTGTTCGACTTGTGATTTTGTGATACGAAATCCAGCATATCTATCTTGTTTGCTGTGTCATACAGCAACATAATAATAATAATAATAATAATAATAATAATAATAATAATAATAAATATATCATACAGTCCTAGACACTTGGGAAGTGTTCGACTTGTGATTTTGTGATATGAAATCCAGCATGTCTATCTTGTTTCTGTGTCATAATAAAATAATAATAATAATAATAATAATAATAATAATAATAATAATAAGTCCTCCTTGTGAGGCAGTTCCCCTCTTAAAGGCACACACACAGATATATATATATTAATTAAAAGGCAAGCAGGACCAAAGCGGCGACGCTCCCGCCATAAAGCAGATAATTTTACAGCTGGATAGCCTGCCTCTGATGTACTTGAAAACCATTTTCAAGCGACATAAAGTTTAACATACCGGTACATCTGCCTTCCCACTAGATTCTACATGGAATTTTAAATTTAATTATATTAAAGCATTGTTACAGAGGGGCCTCGCAAGGAGGCTAACCAACTGGAACTGGGAGAGGAGGAGAAACCCCTCTGTTCCTTCTCTCTCTCGACTTTCTCGTTCTTTCTTTTTTTTTTCCCTCCCTCCTTCGGTGCAATTTTTCTCCTGAAATCCGCTCCTCGCAGGGCCGAAAAATCATTCTGACGCGTGGATTTATGCGCCCTCTCTCTCTCTATATATATATATTTATCGATCGCCAAGCCATTCAGCCTCGGCCCGAAAAATGTTTATCCACTTGTACGCGATTTGCTGGCGCAACACCTTTCGGCTTATCACGGCCCCGGAGTCACCACACAAACACACCAGACTCACAACCAGCCATCTATATATATAAAAGAGTAATGGCATCACGGCGACCCACAAAACAACAAAACTACCTCGAAATTTGACAACACAACCCATCATCCACGCCTCTAGGTTGGTACAACAAAAAGAAAACAAATATAAAGTCCTAATTAGAGGGAGAGGAATAATTGCTTTTATCCAATTGCTGCCAGTTAGAAGGCTAAGCTCCTCCAACTTGGTCTCCTAGCAACCCAATCAAAAAATAATAAAAACACTAAAAAATAATTAAAAACACTACAAAAATTAATACAATAAAATACTATAATAACAGAAAATAACGAAAAATAATACAAGAAAATAATAAAATATAATAAAGAAAAATATAACTTACAATAAAATTAATAAAAAATGCAAATGACGTCAAATAAAAATTACACAACAATTTTTAACCAATACCACCACCACTTTGCCACAGCAGCGCGTGGCCGGGCACAGCTAGTATATATATATATATATATAGAGAGAGAGAGAGAGAGAGATCAAAAGAGAGCGAGACTACTAGCCCTGGCACCTATTTCCTTGCTTTGTTATTTATCACGCATCCTCTGCGAAAAGGATGAAGGTGACTTCTTCTCTCCCTCCTCCTTTTCCCCTCCTTTTCCTTCCTCTTCCTCCTCTTCTGCTCTTCTTCCCTCCATCTCTTCCTTCTCTTCCTCTTATTCCTCTTTCTCTCTTCCCCATCCTTCCTCTTCCTCTCATCTTCTTCCTTCCTTTCCTTCCTTCCTCCGTACTTCTCATCTTCTGCCTTTCTTTCCTCTTCCTTCCTCTCCCTCTTCCTCCTCCTTTTCCGCCCATCTTCATCCTTCCTTCCTCTTTTCTTCTTCCCATCTTCCCTTTCTCCCCTTCTCTCCTTATTTGTTTTCTTCCTCTTCCTTTTCCTCCTTCTCTTCTCCTTCCTTTTCCTTTTTCCGACCATCTATTATTCTTTCCTGCCCCTTCCTGCTCTTCCTCCCTTCCTCTTCCTCTCCTTCCTTTTCCTTTTCTTCCCGTCCTTTACCTTTCCTTTCCTCCGCATTCCTGTTCTTCCTCCCTTCCTTTCCTTCCCATCCTCTTCCTTTCCTCCCCCTTCCTGCTCTTCCTCCCTTCCTCTTCTCCTTCTTTTTCCTTTTCCTCCCATCTTCTTCCTCCTCTTCCTCTCCTTCTTCCTCCTCTTCCTCTCCTTCTGCCTCTCCTCCCTCTTCCTTTTCCTCCCATCTTCTTCTTCCTCTTCCTCTCCTCCTTCCTCCTCTTCCTCTCCTTCCTTTTTGTTTTCTTCCCATCCTCTTCCTTTCCTCCCCCTTCCTGCTCTTCCTCCCTTCCTCTTCTCCTTCTTTTTCCTTTTCCTCCCATCTTCTTCCTCCTCTTCCTCTCCTTCTTCCTCCTCTTCCTCTCCTTCCTTTTCGTTTTCTTTCCATCCTCTTCCTTTCCTTGCCTCTGCCTTCCTGCTCTTCCTCCCTTCCTCTTCCTCTCTTTCTGCCTCTCCTCCCTCTTCCTTTTCCTCCCATCTTCTTCCTCTCCTGTCCGAGGGACAGACGGCCGTATCTCATTCCGGCATCTGCTTCCCAATTGACGGCCTTTCCTGGGACCATTAGGTTCCTCCAAATGGAGCTTTTCCCACCAAACCAACACCAGCCTCCCCTTTGGCTTCGGAGTCAACGGCCGGAATGAATGACGCGCGTCACTCTCCATCTGTGACATAAATATTTGGGAACAAGCGTAACTTTGGCCGCCTTCCACCAAACCCAATATTCTCCGGACCTCGGACGGAGCAAAGGCGGTGCTTCTAATGTCCAGCAATGGACGATAAAACACGGATATGGCTTTTTCTGCGCAGGGAATAAATTCGAACCCAGATCTCACAACCCGACACTGAAGCCACTGCACTCTGCTCGCCCTTATGGCGCACGGAGCCCTTTCCAAAGGTACAGAAGGGTGAAAACTGCCGCACGATGAGGCCGCGGAGGGGGGGAAATATTTCCATTTAAATGCAAAGTGGATGCAAGGAGGGGACGAGATAAAGGGACGCGCGGAGGCCGCCTTCTCGCCAGGTGATGCCTCGCACGGGGTTCGCTTTGGGGCCTGAACATTGCGGCACCACCAGCTCCAGGAGGAAATTGGCTCCAGAGCTCCAGCCGGGAAGGAGAGATTGCGGAAGGAAGGAAGGAAGGAAGGAAGGAAGGAAGGAAGGAAAGGAGGAGGGAGGAAGAGAAGGACACCCTTGCCAGGCCTCCCAGGAAGGAGAAAAGAGAGAAAGGGAAGGAGAGGGAGAGAGGAAGAGAAGGAGGAGGGAAAAGATGAAAGGACAGAAAAGGAAGGAAGGAAGGAACGAAGGAAGGAAGGAAGGAAGGAAGGAAGGGGAGAAAGGGAAGGAGAGGGAGAGGGAAGGAAGGAAGGAGAGAAAGAAGGAAGGAAGGAAGGAAGGAAGGAAGGAAGGAAGGAAGGAAGGAAAGGAGGAGGGAGGAAGGAAAGGAGGAGGGAGGAAGAGAAGGACACCCTTGCCAGGCCTCCCAGGAAGGAGAAAAGAGAGAAAGGGAAGGAGAGGGAGAGAGGAAGAGAAGGAGGAGGGAAAAGATGAAAGGACAGAAAAGGAAGGAAGGAAGGAACGAAGGAAGGAAGGAAGGAAGGAAGGAAGGGGAGAAAGGGAAGGAGAGGGAGAGGGAAGGAAGGAAGGAGAGAAAGAAGGAAGGAAGGAAGGAAGGAAGGAAGGAAGGAAGGAAGGAAGGAAAGGAGGAGGGAGGAAGAGAAGGACACCCTTGCCAGGCCTCCCAGGAAGGAGAAAAGAGAGAAAGGGAAGGAGAGGGAGAGAGGAAGAGAGGGAGGAGGGAAAAGATGAAAGGACAGAAAAGGAAGGAAGGAAGGAAGGAAGGAAGGAAGGAAGGAAGGAAGGAAGGAAGGAAGGGGAGAAAGGGAAGGAGAGGGAGAGGGAAGGAAGGAAGGAGAGAAAGAAGGAAGGAAGGAAGGAAGGAAGGAAGGAAGGAAGGAAGGAAGGAAGGAAGGAAGGAAAGGAGGAGGGAGGAAGAGAAGGACACCCTTGCCAGGCCTCCCAGGAAGGAGAAAAGAGAGAAAGGGAAGGAGAGGGAGAGAGGAAGAGAGGGAGGAGGGAAAAGATGAAAGGACAGAAAAGGAAGGAAGGAAGGAAGGAAGGAAGGAAGGAAGGAAGGAAGGGGAGAAAGGGAAGGAGAGGGAGAGGGAAGGAAGGAAGGAGAGAAAGAAGGAAGGAAGGAAGGAAGGAAGGAAGGAAGGAAGGAAGGAAGGAAGGAAAGGAGGAGGGAGGAAGAGAAGGACACCCTTGCCAGGCCTCCCAGGAAGGAGAAAAGAGAGAAAGGGAAGGAGAGGGAGAGAGGAAGAGAGGGAGGAGGGAAAAGATGAAAGGACAGAAAAGGAAGGAAGGAGAAAAGAGAGAAAGGGAAGGAGAGGGAGAGAGGAAGAGAGGGAGGAGGGAAAAGATGAAAGGACAGAAAAGGAAGGAAGGAAGGAACGAAGGAAGGAAGGAAGGAAGGGGAGAAAGGGAAGGAGAGGGAGAGGGAAGGAAGGAAGGAGAGAAAGAAGGAAGGAAGGAAGGAAGGAAGGAAGGAAGGAAGGAAGGAAGGAAGGAAGGAAAGGAGGAGGGAGGAAGAGAAGGACACCCTTGCCAGGCCTCCCAGGAAGGAGAAAAGAGAGAAAGGGAAGGAGAGGGAGAGAGGAAGAGAGGGAGGAGGGAAAAGATGAAAGGACAGAAAAGGAAGGAAGGAAGGAAGGAAGGAAGGAAGGAAGGAAGGAAGGAAGGAAGGAAGGAAGGGAAGGAGAGGGAGAGGGAACAAAGGAAGGAGAGAAAGAGAAAGAAGGAAGGAAGGAAGGAAGGAAGGAAGGAAGGAAAAGAGGAAGGAGGAGAGAAAGGGAAGGAGAGGAAAGAAAGGAAAGCAAGGGAGGAAGGAAAAGGAAGGAAGGAAGGAAGGAAGGAAGGAAGGAAGGAAGGAAGGAAAGCAAGACAGAAAGGAAAGGAAGAAAAGAAAGAGAAAGAAGGAAGGAAGGAGAGAAAAAGGAGAGGGAGAGAGGGAACCGAAGGAAGGAGAGAAAGAGAAGGAAGGAAGGAAGGAAGGAAGGAAGGAAGGAAGGAAGGAAGGAAGGGAAAAAGATGGAAGGGGAAGGAAAGCAGCACAGAAAAAGAAGGAAAGAAGAAAGGAAAGAGAAAGAAGGAAGGAAGGAGAGAAAGGAAAAAGAAAGGAAGGAAGGAGAAGGAAGGAAGGAAGGAAGGAAGGGGATGGATGGAAGGAATGAAGGAAGGGGAATGAAGGAAAGGGAGGAAGGACAGAAATAGAAAGAAGGAGAGAAAGGGATGGAAGGAAGAAATGAAGGAGAAGGGGGGAAAGGAGGACAGAAAGAATAGGAAGGAAAGAAACAGAAAGAAGGAAGGAAGGAAAGGAAGGAAGGATGGAAGGAAGGACATAAATAGAAAGAAACAATTGCAGAAAAGGCAGGAAGGAAGCAAGGGAAGAGGGAAGGAAGGAAGGAAAGAGGGAAGGAGAGGGGAGGAAAGAAGGACCGAAAAGGAAGGAATGAATGAAAAAGGAAGGAAGGAAAAAGAAACGAATACCAGAAAGCGAAGGAAGGAGGGAAGGAGAGGGAAGGAAAGCAGGACAGAAAGAGAAGGAAGGAATGAAAGAAAAAGAAGGAAGGAAGGAAGGAAGGAGAAAGAAATAACAACATCATGCAATTCCAAACTGAATGAGACTGCAGTGTAGATCCAGCCCCCAATCTTTCCGCCACTGCTTCCGAGAGGAAGAAACTTTGCAAATAAATAACAAGGAGGGGTTTTTTGAGGGGTTTGTCCCGTTGGCTTCGGAGATCATTAAAGGTTAATGATGAGCCACCGAAAGGTCACTTCTGCATATCGCACCTCCTGGACAAAAGCAGCTCTTCATTAACATGCGGAATATAAATTAAGCCGTAAGGCATTTAAAAAAGGCCACCAAAAAAGTCTTGGGTTTTTATTACCCGGCTAAATATCAGGAATAAATAAATGTGAGTTGGACGGGACCCGGCCAAAAGGTCCTGGCGTTGCAGCCCCAAGTCTTCTCCAGATCGATGGCCATTTGCAAGCCCTGTCCGTATCTCTTTCAAACATTGAGTTTCCTGGGTTTTTATATTTTTAGCTTTTTAATTCCCTTCTGCCGCTTGCTTTCTCTCTCCCGTTTCCCTGTGGATAAATCCTCAACTCATAAATCACAGCACGTTCTGCTCTCCCTTTTTAGTCCTTGGAAAACACGGCTCTTCAGCAGAACCTCTGCCTTGGCCGATCGGAATCAATCCTGGGCTTTTCTGGGGGTCCCGGATTATGTCGCCAAAGGGATTTATTCAAGGGTTTGGTTGGGTTTCAGTGATGTATTTTGGGAAGGTTTCCAAGGACTTTCCAAAGGAGGAAGGAAGGACAGAATGGGGAAGGAAGGAGGAAAGAAAGGAGGAAGGAAGGAAAGAAGGGAGGGAGGAGAAGGACAGAAAGGGGAAAAAAGGATAAACGGATGGAAGGAATGGGGGACAGAAGGAGAAAGAAAGACAGAAGAGAAGGAAGGAAGGAGAGAAGAGAAGGAAGGAAGAAGGAGAAGGAAGGAAGGAAGGAAGGAAGGAAGGAAGGAAGGAAGGAAGGAAGGAAGGAAGGAAGGAAGGGAGGGGGAGGGGAGGGAGGGAAGGAAGGGAAGGGAAGGGAAGGGAAGGAAAGGGAAAGGAAAGGAAAGGAAAGGAAAGGAAAGGAAAGGAAAGGAAAGGAAAGGAAAGGAAAGGAAAGGAAAGGAAAGAAAGGAAAGGAAAGGAAGGATAGACATAAAGAGAAAGAAAAACAGAAAGAGCAGGAAGGAAAGAGAGAAAGAGAAGGAAGGAAGAAGGAGAAGGAAGGAAGGAAGGAAGGAAGGAAGGAAGGAAGGAAGGAAGGAAGGAAGGAAGGAAGGAAGGAAGGAAAGGGAAGGGAAAGGAAAGGAAAGATAGACATAAAGAGAAAGAAAAACAGAAAGAGCAGGAAGGAGGGAGAGAAAGAGAAGGAAGGAAGGAGAGAAAGAGAAGGAAGGAAGGAAGGAGAAGGAAGAAGGGATGGAAAGAAAGAGAAAGGATGACAGAAAGCGTAGGAAGGAAGGAGGGAATGAGAAGAAAGAAGTGAAAGGGAAGTAAGGAATGAGGGAAAGGGAAGGAAGGGAGGGATGGAGGGGCAGAAGAAGGGAGAACAGAATGAGTAAGGAAGAAGTGATAGAGAAGGAAGGAGGGAAAGAGAAGGAAGAAAGGAAGGAAAGAAGGGAGCGACAGAACAAGAAAGAAAGAGAAGGAAGGAAGAGAGAGAGGGAGCGAGAGACAGAAAGAGTAGGAAGGAAGGAAGAAGTGAAAGGAAGGAAGGAATAAAGGAAGGAAAGAAGGGAAGGAGGGACAGAACGAGAAGGAAAGATAGAACAAGTAGGAAGGACGAAGTGATAGAGAAGGAAGGAGGGAAGGAGAAGGGCAGGAAGGAGGAAGGAATTCCAAACAGGCCCCAGTCTGTGATTCCTTTTTCCCCTTCCTCCTCCGTTTGGGTGGCTTTGCCGTTTGAAGAATATGCAAATGCCGCGACTCGAGTATTATTAAACCTAATTAAAAACTAAATGCCACATCAAGATGAATGAACAAAGCCCGCTCCCCTCGTCGAGCCTCCTCCTCCTCCTCCTCCTCCTCCTCTCCGTCCCAACGCATTGGGGTAAACAAACACGGAAACACACAAACAAACTCCAGGGAGCCCTTTCCGCCAAAATTATTAGGCTCAGGGAAAAAAAAGACAGAAAAAGGGGGATTCCAACCTAGGAACGTTCAACAGCAGGATTCTAGAGACAGAGGCTGGATGGCCATCTGTCGAGAGGGAGGATCAGAGACACCTCAGCAAGCAAGAGTCCAAAAGTGGCAGGCTAAAACCCGGACGCTCAATCAGTGGCTGACTTCTTTGGGGTCCTTTACACCTCTCGATGGGCTCCGTTCCCAAGACTAGGTTTTACTTCTCTCTTCAAACCCTTTGCTTAATTTCGGCGCTTAACGAAGCTCCGCAAGATGTGGAACCATCCGCAACGGGATCCAGGGACCAGGATATAATAATAATAATAATAATAATAATAATAATAATAATAATAATAACAACAACAACAACTTATTAAAGGGCACCTTCCAAGATCCTGAGACAGGGCTGAGCCTCTATACTTCCCCTGAGTGGCATTTTAGGACTAAAGGGCGGAGCTAGGGGTGGGGCCTATTTCCAAGAACCCGAGACAGGGCTGAGCCTCTATATCTCTCCTGAGTGGCCTTTTAGGACTAAAGGGCGGAGCTAGGGGCGGGGCCTCTTCCCAAGAGCCCTAGACAGGGCTGAGCCTCTATATCTCTCCTGAGTGGCCTTTTAGGACTAAAGGGCGGAGCTAGGGGCGGGGCCTATTTCCAAGAGCCTGAGACAGGGCTGAGCCTCTATATCTCTCCTGAGTGGCCTTTTAGGACTAAAGGGTGGAGCTAGAGGCGGGGCCTCTTCCCAAGAGCCTGAGACAGGGCTGAGCCTCTATATCTCTCCTGAGTGGCCTTTTAGGACTAAAGGGCGGAGCTAGAGGCGGGGCCTCTTCCCAAGAGCCTGAGACAGGGCTGAGCCTCTATATCTCTCCTGAGTGGCCTTTTAGGACTAAAGGGTGGAGCTAGAGGCGGGGCCTCTTCCCAAGAGCCTGAGACAGGGCTGAGCCTCTATATCTCTCCTGAGTGGCCTTTTAGGACTAAAGGGTGGAGCTAGAGGCGGGGCCTCTTCCCAAGAACCCGAGACAGGGCTGAGCCTCTATATCTCTCCTGAGAAGCCTTTTAGGACTAAAGGGTGGAGCTAGAGGCGGGGCCTCTTCCCGAGAGCCCGAGACAGGGCTGAGCCTCTATACTTCTCCTGAGAGGCCTTTTAGGACTAAAGGGCGGAGCTAGGGGCGGGGCCTATTTCCAAGAGCCCAAGACAGGGCTGAGCCTCTATATCTCTCCTGGCCTTTTAGGGCTAAAGGGTGGAACTAGGGGCGGGGCCTATTTCCAAGAGCCCGAGACAGGGCTGAGCCTCTATACTTCTCCTGAGAGGCCTTTTAGGACTAAAGGGCGGAGCTAGGGGCGGGGCCTATTTCCAAGAGCCCGAGACAGGGCTGAGCCTCTATACTTCTCCTGAGAGGCCTTTTAGGACTAAAGGGCGGAGCTAGGGGCGGGGTCTCTTCCCAAGAGCCTGAGACAGGGCTGAGCCTCTATAGTTCTCCTGAGTGGTCTTTTAGGACTAAAGGGCGGAGCTAGGGGTGGGGCCTATTCCCAAGAACCCGAGACAGGGCTGAGCCTCTATAGTTCTCCTGAGTGGTCTTTTAGGACTAAAGGGCGGAGCTAGGGGCGGGGCCTCTTCCCAAGAACCCGAGACAGGGCTGAGCCTCTATATCTCTCCTGAGTGGCCTTTTAGGACTAAAGGGTGGAGCTAGAGGCGGGGCCTCTTCCCAAGAGCCTGAGACAGGGCTGAGCCTCTATATCTCTCCTGAGTGGCCTTTTAGGACTAAAGGGTGGAGCTAGGGGCGGGGCCTATTTCCAAGAGCCCGAGACAGGGCTGAGCCTCTATACTTCTCCTGAGAGGCCTTTCAGGACTAAAGGGCGGAGCTAGGGGTGGGGCCTATTTCCAAGAGCACGAGACAGGGCTGAGCCTCTATACTTCTCCTGAGAGGCCTTTCAGGACTAAAGTGCGGAGCTAGGGGCGGGCCTATTCCCAGGAGCCCAAGACAGGGCTGAGCCTCTATATCTCTCCTGGCCTTTTAGGGCTAAAGGGTGGAACTAGGGGTGGGGCCTATTCCCGAGAGCCTGAGACAGGGCTGAGCCTCTATAGTTCTCCTGAGTGGCCTTTTAGGACTAAAGGGCGGAGCTAGGGGCGGGGCCTATTCCCAAGAACCCGAGACAGGGCTGAGCCTCTATCTCCTGAGGCGCTTTTTGGGACACAAGGGGCAAGGCCTCCTTCCAAGAGCCTGAGACAGGGCTGAGCCTCTATATCTCTCCTGAGAGGCCTTTTAGGACTAAAGGGTGGGGCTAGCAGTGGGGGCGGGGCCTATTCCCAAGAACCCGAGACAGGGCTGAGACTCTATCTCCTGAGGCACTTTTTGGGACACAAGGGGCGAGGCCTCCTTCCAAGAGCCTGAGACAGGGCTGAGCCTCTATATCTCTCCTGAGAGGCCTTTTAGGACTAAAGGGTGGGGCTAGGGGCGGGGCCTCTTCCCAAGAGCTTCTGTATACCTCCCCTGAGGCGCTTGTTAGAACACGGGGGTGTGGTATAGAGGTCCCACCCCCTCCTCTAGCCCCGCCCCCTGTGTCTTGGCAGGCACTGCAGGATAGGGATAGATGCTCAGCCCTGACTCAAAGCTTGTAACTCCGTCCATCCCAGTCCGTTTGTGGCTCCACCCACCTCCCCCACCCAGCCCTGAATCTCTTGAGCAGGAGCCACGCCCACCCCTCTAAGCCACACCCCCTTTCCAGGACACACTAATATTTTTTCTGGAAAGGGGGCGGCGGGCCAAATAAGTTTGGGAACCACTGCATTAAACTATCAAAATCCAGCCCTTGATCAATCCGATCCCATTCAATTAAATCAACGAATTAAATCAACTTCACCATCGCTTTGTGATCGACGCATTGATTTGGGGCGAAATCGGGAGCAGAACGAATTAAATAAGGGGGGGAAAGGAGAGCCAAAGAGGGTCTACCTTGGAGAGGATCATTACCTGGTTTTTGGGGAGGTTGTGAGCCACTCATCGTGCTTCTCGAAGGTTATTAGGTAGGCAGCAATTTCCTGCGAAAAAAAGAAAAGAAGAGAATTAGTTAAAGGTGATTATATTATATAAATATTATATAAATATTTATTATATTATATAATTATTATATATCATATATATTATATAATTATTATATATCATATAATCTATATATATAAAAGAGTGATGGCATCACGGTGACCCACAAAACAACAAAACTACAGGCCCCCCAACCTCGAAATTTGACAACACAACCCATCATCCACGCCTCTAGGTTGATACAACAAAAAGGAAAGAAAAATAAAGTCCTAATTAGAGAGAGAGGAATAATTGCTTTTATCCAATTGCTGCCAGTTAGAAGGCTAAGCTCCTCCAACTTGGTCTCCTAGCAACCCAATAAAAAATAATAAAAAACACTAAAAAATAATTAAAAACACTAAAAAATTAATACAATAAAATACTATAACAGAAAATAACTAAAAATAATACAAGAAAATAATAAAATATAATAAAACGATAACTTACAATAAAATTTATAAAAAAAAACAAATTACCTCAAATAAAAATTACACAATTTTTAACCAATACCACCACCACTTTGCCACAGCAACGCGTGGCCGGGCACAGCTAGTATTATATAAATATTATATAAATATTTATTACATTATATAATTATTACATATCATATATATTCTATAATTATTATATATCATATAATTATATTCTATAATTATTATATATCATATAATTATATTCTATAATTATTATATATCATATAATTATATTATATAATATAATTATATTATATTATATATTATTATATATTATATAACGAACTTTACGTACTGATGGAGTTTCTGGGGGTTAACCCAGCATGATGGGAGTTGTAGTTCACCCTCAACGTTATGCATTTTGTACAATTAAAAGATTGACTTTTACAAATACGCAAGGCCATGCGCAAGGAAGTTTGAATGCAGGAAAGCCCTGCATTCCTCCATCTATCAATTCCTTCCTTCTTTTCTTCTCTCTTTCCATTGTTGGAAAGAGATAACACAGATGTCATTAAAATAATAATTAAAAGACAAAAGGCTTCTCTGTGAGCGGAGATAATGAGAGGCCTCGGTGTGTGTGTCTTCCAGGGTCAAGTCAATGTCTCCGAACAAAAGGAGGAACGAAGAAGGAGGAGAAAAAAGGAGAAAAGGAAAGGAAGGAATCAATTAAGGACTCTGTGGCTGTGGCTCCGGCCCAGGAAGGAGGGTCCGGGAAACAAAGGAAACATGAATGTGTCTCCACCAAGGTCAGAGGAGGAAATGGTCAGGAAGGAGGGAGGAAGGAAAGAAAGAGGGAGGAAAAGGCAGGAAGGAATAGGAGGAAGGAGGGAGGGAGGGAAGGGAGGGAAAAGAAAAGGCAGGAAGGGGAAGGAAAGGAGGAAAAAGCAGGAAGGAATAGGAAAGAAAAAGGAAGGGAGGGAGGGAGGGAGGGAGGGAGGGAGGAAGGAAGGAAGGAAGGAAGGAAGGATAGGAAAGAAAGGGAGGAAAAGGAAGGAAGGAATAGGAAGGAAGGAAGGAAGGAAGGAAGGATAGGAAAGGAAGGAAGGAATAGGAAGGAAGGAATAGGAAGGAAGGAAGGAAGGAAGGAAGGAAGGAAGGAAGGAAGGAAGGAAGGATAGGAAAGAAAGGGAGGAAAAGGAAGGAAGGAATAGGAAGGAAGGAAGGAAGGAAGGAAGGAAGGAAGGAAGGAAGGAAGGAAGGAAAAGAAAGGGCAGGAAGGGGAAGGAATAGGAAGGAAGGAGGGAAGGATGGAAAGAAAGAGTAGGAAGGGGAAGGAAAGGAAGAATAGGAAGGAAGGAAGGAAGAAGGAAGGAAGGAAGAGGAAGCAAGGACAGAGTAAGGGAAGGATGGAGGGAGGGAAGGGTGGAATAGAAAGGGCAGGAAGGGGGAGGAAAAGAGGAAAAGGAAGGAAGCAGGAATAGGAAAGAAAGAGGGAGGGAGGGAAGGAAGGAGGGAAGGAAGGAAGGAAAAGAAAGGTTAGGAAGGGGAAGGAAAGGAGGAATAGGAAATAAAGAGGGAGGAAAAGAAAGGAAGGAAAAGGAAGGAAGGAAGGAAGGAAGGAAAAGAAAAGATAGGAAGGGGAAGGAAAAGAGGAAAAGGAAGGAAGGAAGGAAGGAAGGAAGGAAGGAAGGAAGGAAGGAAGGAAGGAAGGAAAGAAGAAGGGATTAGGGAGGGAAGGATGGAAAAGAAAGGACAGGAAGGGGAAGGAAAGGAGGAAAAGGAAGGAAGGAAACAGGAATAGGAAATAAAGAGTTAGGAAAAGGAAGGAATGAATAGGAAAGAAGGAAGGAGGGAGGGAGGGAAGAATGGAAAAAAAGGTAGGAAAAGTAAGGATAGGTAGGGGAAGGAAAAGAAGAATAGGAAGGAAGGAAGGAAGGAAGGAAGGAAGGAAGGAAGGAAGGAAGGAAGGAAGGGAGGAAGGAAGGGAGAGAAAGGAAGAGCAAAAAGTGGAAGGAAGGAACAGGACGGAGGAGAGAACCCAAAAGCAAAGGAAGAAAGGAATCTCAAAGAGAAGGGAGGAAAGAAAGAACTTAAAAGAGGGAAGGAAGGAAGGAAAAGACACGGCAGAAAGAGGAAAGGAGGAATGGGAAGGAAAGAATTATTATTATTATTATTATTATTATTATTATTATTATTATTATTATTATTATTATTATTATTGGCTAATTAGCCAATGGCGTGGCAACGAACGAACGAACGGCAATGAAGAGCCTTGATGCTGAGAAATCCCGGCCTGAAAATCCTCGCCTCCCATTTAGTGGGTCAAACGCCTTCCGAGAGTGGCTGCTTCCTCTTTGTTCCTCTTTAATTCCTGAGTTTCTGAACATTTGTTAATGCGATTAGTCTGACGGCGGCGTCAAAGGGAAAACAACCACAAAGCCATTAAAGAGCGATTAAAATTACAGAACATCAGCAGCTGCGGTTGCTTTTTCCTTTTTCAACGGAGAGAGACACTCCTCTCTGTGCAGCCACACTGCGGAATTAATGCACATTGGTCCCGCAAAGAAAATGGGGTCAGTCTAGATAGCCTTTGGGGGCCCCTTCCAACTCTAATGGATCATGAATGGCCTTTGAAGGTGATGGACTCTCCTTTAGAGGCCTTCAAATACAGGAAGGATGGATAATAGAGGTAGTTTTATTATTATTATTATTATTATTATTATTATTATTATTATTATTTATTAATAATAATAATTTTATTTCTGACCTGCTTCCCTTCATGGCTCAAGGCCATGTATTATTATTATATTCGTATTAGTATTTTATTATTATTATCATTATTATTATTTCTTATCCACTCAAGGCAGGAATAATAATAATACTTTTATTTCTTACCTGCCTCTCTTCATGGCTCGAGGCAGGTATTATTATTATTATATTATTATTAGTATTTATTATTATTATTATTATTTCTTATCCACTCAAGGCAGGAATAATAATAATAATTTTATTTCTTACCTGCCTCTCTTAAAGGCTCAAGGCATGTATTATTATTATATTCGTATTAGTATTTTATTATTATTATCATTATTATTATTTCTTATCCACTCAAGGCAGGAATAATAATAATACTTTTATTTCTTACCTGCCTCTCTTAATGGCTCAAGGCATGTATTATTATTGTTATATTAGTATTAGTATTTATTATTTTTATTTTTATTTCTTATCCACTCGAGGCAGGAATAATAATAATAATAATAATAATAATAATAATAATAATAATAATAATAATTTTATTTCTTACCGGCCTCTCCTCATGACTCAAGGCAGGTATTATTATTATATTAGTATTAGTATTTATTATTTTTATTATTTTTATTTCTTATCCACTCGAGGCGGGAATAATAATAATAATAATAATAATAATAATAATAATAATAATAATAATAGTTTTATTTCCTACCTGTGTCTCCTCATGTCTTGAGCCAGGTATTATTATTATTAGTATTCTTAATGCTGCCACCCCTTAATATAGTTATTATTTTGGTTGCTGCTCCACAACTGTTATGGTTTGTAATGTAAATATCTGATATGTAGGATGTATTTTCATTCACTGGACCACATTTGGCACAAATACCCGAAACATCCATAATTTGAATACTGGTTGGCGGCATTAAGAAGGTTGAGAACCACTGTTCTAACGTCCTAGAAATCCATTTTGGGGGGAGATCTGTGTTGTTCGAGTGGAGTGCCTGTGTCGACGACAGGTGCAAGACTCCCCCCGCCCTGTTTTTAATTCCCTTAATTAAATTCCTCCGTTTTAATAACCGCCAAATAGGAAGCGACGCGAATTCCCTCGCAAGCCTTCACCTGGGAAGCCGCCTCGGAAAAAGATAAATACAGCGTCTCCTCCCAATTAATTCCATGCAAATCGAGGCGCCAGGTGCATTTTCCATCCCTCGTTGCAATCACCTGTTATTTGCAAGACTGTCAGGTATCTTCGGGGGCTTGAAATGCAAAGGTTTCGGGATGGAAAATTATATATATCAAAGCCTCCTAACTTCTTCCTCCCGCCTTCTTTCACATCCATGCATTCCCAATGAGAAGAAGACCTTCTAACCATCAGGAAGACCTCCCTAATGGCAAGAAGACCTTCCCAGTGAGAAGGAGGCCTTTCAACCATCAGGAAGACTTCCCTAGTAAGAAGGAGGCCTTCCAACCATGAAGAAAACCTCCCTAACCATAAGAAGACCTTCCCAGTGAGAAGAAGACCTTCTAACCATCGGGAAGACCTCCCTAATGGCAAGAAGACCTTTCCAGTGAGAAGGAGGCCTTTCAACCATCAGGAAGACTTCCCTAGTAAGAAGGAGGCCTTCCAACCATGAAGAAAACCTCCCTAACCATAAGAAGACCTTCCCAGTGAGAAGAAGACCTTCTAACCATCGGGAAGACCTTCCTAATGGCAAGAAGACCTTCCCAGTGAGAAGGAGGCCTTCCAACCATGAAGAGGACCTTCCCAGTGAGAAGAAAACCTTCTAACCATCAGGAAGACTTCCCTAGTAAGAAGGAGGCCTTCCAACCATGAAGAAAACCTCCCTAACCATAAGAAGACCTTCCCAGTGAGAAGAAGACCTTCTAACCATCTGGAAGACCTTCCTAATGGCAAGAAGACCTTCCCAGTGAGAAGGAGGCCTTCCAACCATGAAGAGGACCTTCCCAGTGAGAAGAAAACCTTCTAACCATCAGGAAGACTTCCCTAGTAAGAAGGAGGCCTTCCAACCATGAAGAAAACCTCCCTAACCATAAGAAGACCTTCCCAGTGAGAAGAAGACCTTCTAACCATCGGGAAGACCTTCCTAATGGCAAGAAGACCTTCCCAGTGAGAAGGAGGCCTTCCAACCATGAAGAGGACCTTCCCAGTGAGAAGAAAACCTTCTAACCATCAGGAAGACTTCCCTAGTAAGAAGGAGGCCTTCCAACCATGAAGAAAACCTCCCTAACCATAAGAAGACCTTCCCAGTGAGAAGAAGACCTTCTAACCATCGGGAAGACCTTCCTAATGGCAAGAAGACCTTCCCAGTGAGAAGACGACCTTCTAACCATTGGGAAGACCTCCCTAACAAGAAGGAAGCTTTCCAACCATGAAGAAAACCTTCCCAGTGAGAAGAAGACCTTCTAACCATTGGGAAGACTTCCCTAACAAGAAAGAAGCCTTCCAACCATGAAGAAGACTTTCCCAGTGAGAAGATCTTCTAACCATCGGGAAGACCTTCCTAATGGCAAGAAGACCTCCCTAATAAGAAGGAGTCTTTCCAACCACGAAGAAGACCTCCTTAACCGTAAGAAGACCTTCCCAATGAGAAGAAGACCTTCTAACCATCGGGAAGACCTTACTAATGGCAAGAAGATCTCCCTAATAAGAAGGAGCCCTTCCAACCATGAAGAAGGTCTTCCCAATAGTAAGAAGACCTTCCAATCTACAAGAGACTTTCCCAATGAGAAGAAGACCTTCTAACCATCGGGAAGACTTTACTAATGGCACGAAGGCCTCCCTAACAAGGAAACCTTCCAACCATGAAGATCTTCTTAATAGCAAGAAGACCTTCCAACCTACAAGAGACATTCCCAATGAGAAGAAGACCTTCTAGCCATCAGGAAGACGTTACTAATGGCAAGAAGACCTCCCTAACAAGGTAACCTTCCAACCATGAAGATCTTCTTAATAGTAAGAAGACTTTCCAACCTATAAGAGACCTTCCCAATGAGAAGACAACCTTCTAGCCATCGAGAAGACCTTACTAAGAGCAAGAAAACCTCCTTAACAAGAAGGAGGACTTCCAACCATGAAGAAGAACTTCCCAATAGTAAGAAGACCTTCCAACGAGAAGAAGACCTTACTAATGAAAGTTCTACCTAACAATACAAAGGCCTTCCAACCATGAAGAGCTTCTTGAGAGTAAGAAGACCTTCCAACGAGAAGAAGACCTTACTAATGAAAGTTCTACCTAACAATACAAAGGCCTTCCAACCATGAAGAGCTTCTTGAGAGTAAGAAGACCTTCCAACGAGAAGACCTTACTAATGAAAGTTCTACCTAACAATACAAAGGCCTTCCAACCATGAAGAGCTTCTTGAGAGTAAGAAGACCTTCCAACGAGAAGAAGACCTTACTAATGAAAGTTCTACCTAACAATACAAAGGCCTTCCAACCATGAAGAGCTTCTTGAGAGTAAGAAGACCTTCCAACGAGAAGAAGACCTTACTAATGAAAGTTCTACCTAACAATACAAAGGCCTTCCAACCATGAAGAGCTTCTTGAGAGTAAGAAGACCTTCCAACGAGAATAAGACCTTACTAATGAAAGTTCTACCTAACAATACAAAGGCCTTCCAACCATGAAGAGCTTCTTGAGAGTAAGAAGACCTTCCAACGAGAAGACCTTACTAATGAAAGTTCTACCTAACAATACAAAGGCCTTCCAACCATGAAGAGCTTCTTGAGAGTAAGAAGACCTTCCAACGAGAAGAAGACCTTACTAATGAAAGTTCTACCTAACAATACAAAGGCCTTCCAACCATGAAGAGCTTCTTGAGAGTAAGAAGACCTTCCAACGAGAAGAAGACCTTACTAATGAAAGTTCTACCTAACAATACAAAGGCCTTCCAACCATGAAGAGCTTCTTGAGAGTAAGAAGGCCTTCCAACCTAGAAGAGGTTAGGATTTCCCGATTCCGATCTGGTTTGGGGGCGGGCGGGTCCACCGTATCAATGTTCCTTTATCTCCGAACGCGGAGCCGGCAACCCTTGTGCGAGGATCACGAAAAGGAAGATGCCCGTGGTAATTGTTCTCTTTCTCTCTCCCCGCTTTCCTTACATCCGCTTTGCGTGCTCCTCCTTTGCATATTCCCCCGTCCAATATCCCTGGAACATCATCATAACGCTCCCCATTTTCCGGAGAAGTGTCTTTTCAGCATGTTTTCGCATTACGCCTAATTTTGCACGAGTCTCTCTCCCTTTTTCTTCTTCCCGGGCCCACATAACGACACAGTTCAATGCAAAAACCAGATATAAATCTGGCTTAAGAGACTCTCGGCAGGAATTCATTTAAAACTGTAAATGTTAAAAGATTCAGCCTCTGATTTATGGCAGAGAGGGGGAAAAATCCTTCTCCCTCTCCATCTCTATCCCCCCCTTCCAACATTTCAAACGGGGAATTAAAATGCTTTGCAAAAGGAAGATGCGCATTAAATCAATGCCCAACGAAGATTGCAGAAGGAAAAGGATGGGCCTCTCAAAAATGCTCCAATGGGCCAAGATCTCATTGATAACCTCAGGATCAATAGCCAAGGGTATTGATTCAAGGGGTCGGTTGGGTCTGGAAATAACCATTAGACTGAAACAGAGATAGGATCGTAGGATCCTAAGTTGGAACGGAAGCCAACGGTCAACCCTTTTCTGCTGGGAACACAACCAAAGCCCTCCCAACGGATGGTCACCTCGAATAGAGAAGAACCTCTAAGGTAATCTAGTCCAAACCCATACTGTCGTAAACACAACCAAAGCCTTCCCGACAAATGGCCCAAAATGGTTGACTTGGCTCTGAGAAGTTGAATGGAGAAGTTCTCCAGAACATTGGGATGCATCTACACTGTGGATTTAATGCAATTTGACACTGGTTGGACTGCCGTGGCTCTCTCATATGGAATATCATCATCATCATCCTCATCCTCCTCATCATCATCATCATCATCCCAATGACAAGAAGGCCCTCCATCCTTTCAAAGGTTGTTCCTAGAGATAAGAAGGCCTTCAAAGACCTTCTCAACGACAAGGGTGCTTTGAATGCGATTTCCTGCTTCTTGGCAGGAGGTTGGACTGGATGGCCCATGAGGTCTCTTCCAACTCTCCTATTCTATGATTCTATTAAGAGGACATCCCAACCGTTAAGAAGAACGTCCCATGTTTAAGACCTTCCAATCTTTAAGAGGTTAGAGCGTGACTTCCTTCAAACAGGAGTCCTTCTTGAGAACTGGATGGTCCTCTTGTTGTTGGGAAAGCCCTCTTGATGGTTTGAAGGTCTTTTTGACATGAAGACAGACCTCTTAAAGGTTGGAAGGCCTTCTACCAGGGATGTTCTTCTTCATGGTTGGAATCTCCTCTTGTTGGGAAGGTCTCAATGGTTTGAAGGCCTTCTGATCTCTATTAACAACTTCTTAAAGGTTGGAAGGCCTTCTATCTGGGATGTTCTCCGTCATGGTTGGAATGTCCTCTTGTTGAGAAGGTCTCAATGGTTCGAACGCCTTCTGATCTCTATTAACAACTTCTTAAAGGTTAGAAGGCCTTCTACCTGGGATGTTCTTTTTAATGGTTGGAATGTCCTCTTGTCATTGGGAAGGTCTCAATGGTTTGAAGGCCTTCTGATCTCTATTAACAACTTCTTAAAGGTTGGAAGGTCTTCTACCTGGGAGTTTCTTCATCATGGTTGGAATGTCCTCTTCTCGTTGGGAAAGTCTTAATGATTTGAAGGCCTTCTGATCTCTAGGAACGACCTCTGAAAGGTTGGAAGGTCTTCTACCTGGGATGTTCTTCTTCATGGCTGGAATGTCCTCTTGTTGGGAAGGTCTCAATGGTTCAAAGGCCTTCTTATCTATAGGAACGACCTCTGAAAGGTTGTCATTGGGAACAACAACTCCCAGGATTCCCCATGATTGAGTCATGGCTGTTCAACCAGTGCCAAACTGCATTAAATCCACAGTGTAGATGCACCCCAATGTTCTGGAGAGCTTTTCCATTCAAATTGGTTTCTGGAGAGCTTCCTCTTGTTCAAGAAACTCACAAGGTTCCAGAGAGAGAACCAACCAAGAGGACCAAGTGAACCAACCTCACCAGGGCGATCTATGGATGTCTTCATCTGCTTTGAGCATTGCTAATCTGGAGGAGGCGCCAGAATACAGAAAAACCCGCCTTGCAGAAAGAGAGCGAAGGAAGACAGAGCTGTGTTCTCACTGAATTACTGGGTCAATTTTGAGCGCTCTCTATTCTCTGCGAGGGAGCAAAATCAATACTGTGCGTGTGCGCTGAGAGCGCTGGGAGCGTGCGGCTTCTCTTTGCTTTGCGCGGCTCCCGAAATTTCCCCTGTGCCTCCTTCTTCCCGTCATCTGGACGCCTTCTTCGGCTGGGAGGAGAGTGGGGAGTTCCAGGGCAAATACATTACGCTATATATTTTCAGAGCTTTAATGCAACAGGCCCTTCCTCCGCGTCCCTGGGGTGGGTGTGTAAATCTCTCAATTCGCACTCGCACAGCACTGACCTATTCTGGGATTTGGGAAGGAGGCCTTCATGCCAGTGAGAAGAACTGGGAATGGATCAGACTAGACCCGGTAGATTCCGGTGCATCTACACTGTGCAATTAATGCAGTTTGGCACCACTTGAACTGCCATGGCGCCTTGATAGAGAATCCTGGGAGTTGTTGTTTGGTGAGACACCATTGAGAAGACCTTCCCAATGACAGGAAGGTCTTTCCAGCATTACAAAGACCTTCCCAGTGACAAGAAGGCATTTCCAACATTGAGAAGATCTTCCCAATGAGAAGGCCTTTCCACCACTAAGAAGACCTTCCTAATTATAAGGGCTTTCAACCAGCAACTTTCCCAGCAACAAGAGGACCATCCATGCCTTAAGAGGACCTTCTCAACAACGAGAAGACTTTTCTATCTATAAGAAGACCTTCCAACCATTAATAATAATACTATTAAGAAGACGTTTCCAACAACAAGAGGGTCACCCAACTATTAAGAAGACCTTCTCAACATTGAGAAGACCTTCCAACCATTAAGAGGTCCTTCCTAATGATAGGAAGACCTTCCAGCTTTCAAGAAGTCCTTCTTAATAATAATAATACTATTAAGAAGACTTTCCAACAACAAGAGGGTCACCCAACTATTAAGAAGACCTTCTCAACATTGAGAAGACCTTCCAACCATTAAGAGGTCCTTCCTAATGATAGGAAGATCTTCCAGCTTTCAAGAAGTCCTTCCTAATAATAATAATACTATTAAGAAGACGTTTCCAACAACAAGAGGGCCACCCAACCATTAAGAAAACATTCCTAATATTGAGAAGACCTTCCAACCATTAAGAGGTCCTTCCTAATGATAGGAAGACCTTCCAGCTTTCAAGAAGTCCTTCCTAATAATAATAATACTATTAAAAAGACGTTTCCAACAACAAGAGGTTCACCCAACCATTAAGAAGATCTTCTCAACATTGAGAAGACCTTCCAACCATTAAGAGGTCCTTGCTAAAGATAAGAAGACCTTCCAATCATGACAAAGACATTCCCAAACAGCAAGAGGAGGTTCTTCCTAATAATAAGAGGGCTTTCCCAACAACAAGAGGACAATTTAATCATTGAGAAGACCTTCCAACCATTAAGAGGTCCTTCCTAATGACAAGAAGACCTTCCAATCATGACAAAACATTCCCAACAGCAAGAGGAGGTTCTTCCTAATAATAATGACAACTAAGAGGCTCTTCCCAACAACAAGAGGACAATTCAACCATTACGAAGACCTACCCAACATTGAGAAGACCTTCCAACCATTAAGAGGTCCTTGCTAATGATAGGAAGATCTTCCAGCTTTTAAGAAGGCCTTCCTAATAATAATAATAATATTAAGAAGACGTTCCCAACAACAAGAGGGTCATCCAACCGTTAAGAAGACCTTTTCAACATTCAGAAGACCTTCCAACCATTAAGAGGTCCTTCCTAATGATGGAAGACCTTCCAGCTTTTAAGAAGTCCTTCATAATAATAATAATAATAATAATAATAATAATAATAATAATAATAATAATAATAATACTATTAAGAAGATGCTTCCAACAACAAGAGGGTCATCCAACCATTAAGAAGACCTTGTCAACATTGAGAAGACCTTCCAATCATGGCAGAGACCTTCTCAACAGCAAGAGGAGCATTCAACCATCCTCCCTTGGCCAGAGAAAGCTCAACACCTTGCAAAACTACAACTCCCAGGATCCCATAGCACTGAGCCACGGCGGTTAATGCTTCCCAAAGGCGGCAGAGTCTTGCAGAGAGGGAACGAAGAGCCGAGAGGGAAGGAGATGATAGAGGAACCGACTTGATAGCGATCTCCCAAAAGCGACAACTCTGCTGCAAAAGAGCCAGAGCCCAATTGTTCTCGGCTGCCGCAGATAATCACGCAAAGAGGCTTATATCTTGGGAAGGCAGGATTAGGCTTTGGGGAGCATATAGCCTTGCCAGGCACCAAAACAAAGTCTTAAGTCTCTTCTATAGAGTTTGCAAAGCGGAAGCACCACTGCGCAACCTCTGGATGGGAAACAAGGCCAGAAAATCGAGGCCTAGTGATTATTATTATTATTATTATTTCCTGTTGTTTTTCGTCAATGCGACTGTCACCTGGGATGGCGACATCAATGATCCAAACCTCTTTCTTTTCCACAACTGTGAGGTCTGGTGTGTTGTGTTCCTGAACTTTGTCAGTCTGGATTCGGAAGTCCCACAGTATCTTTGCGAGCTCATTTTCCTTTAATTTTGTCAAGGAACTTTCCATGCAATGTTTTGTTGTGCCAGCTGTCAGCTCTAGTTTGTAGTGCGGTTTTCTTGTACTGATTCTGCTCTAGTTTGTAGTGCGGTTTTCTTGTACTGATTCTGCTCTAGTTTGTAGTGCGGTTTTCTTGTACTGATGCTGCTCTAGTTTGTAGTGCGGTTTTCTTGTACTGATGCTGCTCTAGTTTGTAGTGCGGTTTTCTTGTACTGATTCTGCTCTAGTTTGTAGTGCGGTTTTCTTGTACTGATTCTGCTCTAGTTTGTAGTGCGGTTTTCTTGTACTGATGCTGCTCTAGTTTGTAGTGCGGTTTTCTTGTACTGATTCTGCTCTAGTTTGTAGTGCGGTTTTCTTGTACTGATTCTGCTCTAGTTTGTAGTGCGGTTTTCTTGTACTGATTCTGCTCTAGTTTGTAGTGCGGTTTTCTTGTACTGGTTTTTTGTCTGCTGTGCTTTGAGGAGTTTCTGATTTTTGACTTCAATCAAAGCAGGTTCTTCACTTTGCTTTACATATTATTATTATTATTATTATTATTATTATTATTATTATTATTATTATTTATTGCTTTCAAGTTGTTTTTGACTTATTGCAAATCTATTGGCGCTCCAATTCTATGAGTCTAGCATTAAGGCCGGAGGGAGGGAGAGAGGCGGAGGTGCATTTCGTTCCCAGCAAGGCGCAGGAAATGCGGCTTTGTTTTCTCCTGCACAAATTGCAGCTCATAACCAGGCCTCAATTAGGGCCAATTAATAGGGCTTCCCCGCCCTGGTTCATGCTGAAGTGCATTGTGGCTATTCATTAGCGCTCTCGGCCTTCCTTTCCTCGCTGCTTTTTGCAAACCATATCCCGAAATTAAACCGACGGCGTTGCGATTCCAGGAGGGCTTTCCCTGATGGCAAAGACGGGAAAAAGGGCTTTTACAATACAAATGGAATTGGACCGAACTTGGCACACGCAGGCCCCATAACCAAGAAAAAATACTGGAGGTCTTTGCGGGAAATTCACCTGGATTTGGGGGAGTTGTAGTTCACCTACATCCAGAGACAGACAGACACAATGAAGAGATGGATAGCTGGATGGTTGCGTTTGAGAGAGGGGGTGGGGATGGATAGATAGATAATTAAATAGGATGGATGTATAGATAGATAGATAGATAGATAGATAGATAGATAGATAGACAGATAGATAATAGGTAGATGAATGGATGGATGGATAGATAGATAGATCGATAGATAGATCGAATGGACAGATAGTTCGATAAGAGGTAGGTAGATGAATGGATGGATGGATGGGTGGATGGATAGATAATAGGTGGATGGATGGATGGATAGATAATAAATAGATGAATGGATGGAAGGATGGATAGATAGATAGATAGATCAAATGGATAGATAGATAGATAGATAGATAGATAGATAGATAGATAGATCAAATGGATAGATAGATAGACAGATAGATAATAGGTAGATAGATGAATGGATGGATAGATAGATAGATAGATAGATAGATAGATAGATAGATAGATAGATAGATAGATAGATCAAATGGATAGATAGATAGATAGATAGATAGATAGATAGATAGATAATAGGTAGATAGATGGATGGATGGATTGATAGATAATAGGTAGATGAATGGATGGAAGGATGGATGGATGGATAGATAGATCAAATGGATAGATAGATAGATAGATAGATAGATAGATAGATAGATAGATAGATAATAGGTAGATAGATGGATGGATGGATTGATAGATAATAGGTAGATGAATGGATGGAAGGATGGATGGATGGATAGATAGATCAAATGGATAGATAGATAGATAGATAGATAGATAGATAGATAGATAGATAGATAATAGGTAGATAGATGGATGGATGGATTGATAGATAGATAATAGGTAGATGAATGGATGGAAGGATGGATGGATGGATAGATAGATCAAATGGATAGATAGATAGATAGATAGATAGATAGATAGATAGATAGATAGATAGATAGATAGATAGATAGATAGATAATAGGTAGATAGATGAATGAATGGATTGATGGATGGATAGATAGATAGATAATAGGTAGATCAATGGATGGAAGGATAGATAGATAGATAGATAGATAGATAGATAGATAGATAGATAGATAGATCAAATGGATAGATAGATACAGATCTCTGGATTTCAATTCCCCTTTTTTCTGTGTGCCATAGAAAAGAATAGGAAAGGGTTAAGGGAGAGGTAGTGGGCAGGGTCATGCAAATTCCACCCAAATGGAGAGAGTCAGAAACACTGGGGTGTCTGTGGTGGGGGAGAAACAGAAAATCTAGATGGATTTGATATATTATAATAACAATATATTGTACTATTAAATTATCTATATATATAAAAGAGTGATGGCATCACGGCGACCCACAAAACAACAAAACTACAGGCCCCCCAACCCCGAAATTTGACAACACAACCCATTATCCACGCCTCTAGGTTGATACAATAAAAAGAAAAAAAAATAAAGTCCTAATTAGAGGGAGAGGAATAATTGTTTTTATGCAATTGCTGCCAGTTAGAAAGCTAATCTCCGCCCACTTGGTTTCCTAGCAACCCACTCAGCCCAGGGGACAGGCAAAGTTAGGCCTCACTTAGGCCTCTTCCACACTGCCTATAAAATACAGACACCACCAGACAACGCCACAGCAACGCGTGGCCGGGCACAGCTAGTTATATTATATAATGTTATTTTTGGTGCAAAAGTAGCAGCATGGAATAATAATAACATGCCTGGGTTTTGTTCAGAACCACGGGGCAGCTAACAATACAGTGAACTCGCAGACGAATTGTACCTCCCAGCATTCCTTGGTTGCTTTGAAGGATGATGGGATATGCAATCCAGCCATAGCATTCAAAGCCACCCACATTTTGCCATGGATCTCTCCTTAAGGAAGGAGAAAGGCTGGCTCTCTCTCCTCGATGATGGCTGCCTTCATTAACATTTTCACACCTCGCTGGCTCCGAAATGAGCAAAAGGCCCTTTCTGGGAAGGGAGATTTATATAGAAGGCCAGGCCGTCCAAGGCTCTTTCTTGCTTTAGCTTCATTGGAGCAAAAGGAAGAATCTGCCATGGACACCATCCAATCCCTCCCGACAGACGGCCATCCCAAAAACAACATCCAGGATGAGGCTTGGAAATTATATCTTCTATCTATATCTATATATATAAAAGAGTGATGGCATCACGGCGACCCACAAAACAACAAAACTACAGGCCCCCCAACCTCGAAATTTGACAACACAACCCATCATCCACGCCTCTAGGTTGATACAACAAAAAGAAAAGAAAAATAAAGTCCTAATTAGAGAGAGAGGAATAATTGCTTTTATCCAATTGCTGCCAGTTAGAAGGCTAAACTCCTCCAACTTGGTCTCCTAGCAACCCCCAAAAAATAATTAAAAACACTAAAAAAGTAATACAATAAAATACTATAATAACAGAAAATAACTAAAAATAATACAAGAAAATAATAAAATATAATAATTAAAAATATAACTTACAATAAAATTAATTAAAAATTGCAAATAACGTCAAATAAAAATTACACAACAATTTTTAACCAATACCACCACCACTTTGCCACAGCAACGCGTGGCCGGGCACAGCTAGTATATATATATAAAAGTTCTGACCGTTTCTGCTTTAAGGTAAACAACAAAACTAAACAACCAAAACCCACGAAACTTGGCCACAAAAGACATGGTCATCCCCGCTGTGTTTCGACATCAAAAAAACAAGAAAAATAAAGTCCTACTTAGAGGGAGAGAAATAATTGTTTTTTTCCCATTGCTTCCAGTTAGAAGGCTAAGCTCCGCCCACTTTGTCTCCTAGCAACCCACTCGGCCATTTAATGGCGCCCAGGGCCGCTTCAATTTATTTTATTTATATTTATTTATTAGACTTGTATACCGCTACTCCCAGTTTGGCTCGGAGCGGTTGACAGCAATAGATGAAAACAAAACAATCAGGTCTCTTCCACACTGCCTATAAAATAATAATAATAATAATAATAATAATAATAATAATAATAATAATAATAATAATTTTATTCTTATATCCCGCCTCCATCTCCCTGTGGGGACTCGGGGCGGCTTACAAATGTAGAACAAAAGTACAATAACATCAGGAACCGAACAAGGCAAATGAAAATTTAAAAGACATAAATAAAATGACAACCATTAATAAAATACAGATTATCTGCTTTGAACTGGATTATCTTGAGTCCACACTGGCATATAATCCACTGTGCATTTTATACAGCTGTGCCTCATATCATCCAGTTCTAAGCAGATAATATAAGATTATAAATATACAGTAGAGTCTCACTTATCCAACATAAACACCCTGGCAGAACGTTGGGTAAGCGAATATGTTGGATAATAAGAAGGGATTAAGGAAAAGTCTATTAAACGTCAAATTACGTTATGATTTCACAAATTAAGCACCAAAACATCACGTTACACAACAAATTTGACAGAAAAAGTAGTTCAATGCACGGTAATGCTATGTAGTAATTACTGCATTTACGAATTTAGCACCAAAACAACACAATGTATTGAAAACATTGACTAAAAAAAAAGACTACTAAAAGGCCGACTGTGTTGGATAATCCAGAATGTTGGATAAGTGAATGTTGGATAAGTGAGACTCTACTGTAATATGAAATAATTACTGTGGTATAATAATACAGAACTATATAATCTCTAAAACCAAGACAGTAAATAAAGAGCAACACTCTGAAAGCAGGGAAATTGGGAATTCCCAACTTCCCAACACTTCCCAACAAAGGATTCTCCCAGGCAGGAAGCAAACAGGCTTTGAGGCTGCAAGGCTATTCACTGCTATTTCACCTGGCCAACAAATGATTCCCATAAGCCACAGCAGTGCGTGGCCGGGCAAAGCTAGTTTTATATAAAGTAATATTATTATTATTATTATTATTATTATTATTATTATTATTATTATTATTATTATTATTATTATTATTATTATTATTATTGATCAATCATGGATTGAGTAAGTAAAATGTCCTGGTGTTCCATATCACTACTGGAGGGCTTTCTTTGCTTCCTGGACATTATAGATTTGTATGTACTGGGATGTATAGTTCGCCTGCAATCAATGAGCCTTCTGAACTCCACCAAGGAATGCGTCATAAATCAAAACGAAACCGCGGCTTCGGGATCCTTAATTTCCCTCTGATTCCGGATTTTAAAAGGAGAAGAAACCGTTTGTAATGGCCCCGTACTAAAATAATTCAACCAACACTATAATTTTACTACCTCCATCAAAATGAAATAATGGCTGTTTACCACGTTGCACCTTTCAAATGACCTTCATCTGAATACAAATTGCAGAGAGGAAGAAAGGAACGAAGAAGGGGAGGGAAAAAAAGACAAGAGAAGGAAGGGAAGGTCTTGGGAGCAAAAGGGAGGCGAGGGCCGCAGGACACGGGTTCGAATCCCCGCATTACATCATCATCATCATCATCATCATTATCTATATATATAAAAATGTAATGTACGTTTTTCCCATGGAGTAAACAACAAAACCACTGAACCAAATCACACCAAATTGGGCCACAAAAGACACAGCCACCCAATCTATGCCTTTCAATAAAAAAACCATCATCATCATTATCTATATATATAAGAACTAGCTGTGCCCGGCCACGCGTTGCTGTGGCTAGGACTTACTTTTTCTTTTCTTTTCGTTGTATGAACGTAGAGGTGTGGATGAGAGGTTGTGCTGTCAATTTTTGAGGTTGTGGGGCGATTAGTTTAGTTGTTTTGTCCGGTGCCGTGATTCCATTACCCTTTTATATAGAGAGATAATAATATGAATAGTATATGTATGTATGTACTTTTTCTTTTCTTTTTGTTGTATGAACGTAGAGGCGTGGATGAGAGGTTGTGCTGTCAATTTTCGAGGTTGTGGGGCATTTAGTTTAGTTGTTTTGTCCGGTGCCGTGATTCCATTACCCTTTTATATATATAGATATAATGTGTGTTTTTCCCAAGGAGTAAACAACAAAACCACTGGACCAAATCACACCAAATTGGGCCACAAAAGACATAGTCATCCACTCTATGTCTTTCAATAAAAAAACCTAGAAAAATAAAGTCCAAATTATAGACGAGGAAGAGCAGTTCTCCCCCTGGCTGCCAGTCAGAAGGGTAAACCGCGCCCCCTTTAGGCCCTAGCAACACCCTCAGCCCTTCGAGGAGATGGAAGCAGGGTATAAAAATAAAGTATTATTATTATTATATTCACTTAGGTCTTTTCCACACTGCCTATAAAATACAGATTATCTGATTTGAACTGGATTATATGGCAGTGTAGACTCAAGGCCCTTCCACGCAGCTATATAACCCAGAATGCCAAGGAAGATAAGTATCTGCTTTGAACTGGATTATCTTGAGTCCACACTACCATATAATCCAGTTCAATGGGGATTTTATACCGTTGTGTAGAAGGGACCTCATATATTTATTATTATTTATTAGCGACATTTATATCCCGCCCTTCACACCCTGAACGGGACTCAGGGCGGTTTACAAGTATATATACATACAATATATTATATTATACAACTATATTGCAATATTATCAGTAATACTGCATGTAATATAAATATATAATTATAATCCAGTTCAAAGCAGATAATTTATTTATTTTATTTCATTATTTATTTCATAATTATAATCCAGTTCAAAGCAGATAATACAAGATGATAAATATAATATATAAAATTACGGTGTTATAATAAAACAGAACAAGGAAATTACACATACGAACTACCACCAATTCCTCAATACTTTATTTCCCATACCACCACACTACGCCACAGCAACACGTGGCCGGGCACAACTTATTATTATTATTATTATTATTATTATTATTATTATTATTATTATTATTATCCATCCTTATTTGGGGAGAGGCCAAGGTCAGGGGAGCAGCGTGAGACCGAGCAATCGGCGCCTCTTAAAACAGTGACAAATTCGTTCTTTAATTTTAATGAGCTTTTTTGCATCTGAAATCTAATTACAGCGTTATCAAGTACGGCTTGGAACCGCAGGTGGCTCCTCGTTCCTGCCACCAGCAGCGTTTTTTTATGGTGAATACTAATAACTGCTTAATTTTACTGTAATATATATATATATATATATATATATACACACACACACACACACACACACACACACACACACACATATACATACAAAGGGCAGAAGGACCTTGTTGTATTTCCCCAAATAATGGCAAGTTGCAAAGACCCTGACTTCCCCTTCTCCATCTTTGGAGGCCGGATGGCCATCTGTCAGAAGGGCTTTAGTTGTGTCATAATGTCAGGATTGGGGTTGGACTAGATGTCCTTTGGGGGTCCCTTTCCAACCATAGTGGATTGCATAATTATCTCTGCTATATATACTACACGTTTACTTTAGCAATGTTGCTATGGCGATGAAGATGGTGCTTTATTTGACTGAAGTTTATGTGTTTATGCGCATGTATAATAATAATAGAGTAAAATAATACATGTAATAATAGTAATAATAATAAACACAGGAAAATAATACATGTAATAATAAATAGAGTAAAATAATAAATACAATAATAATAATACAGTAGATTCTCACTTATCCAACATAAACAGGCTGGCAGAAGCTTGGATAAGCGAATATCTTGGATAATAAGGAGGGATTAAGGAAAAGCCTATTAAACATCAAATTAGGTTATGATTTTATAAATTAAGCACCAAAACATCATGTTATATAACAAATTTGATAGAAAAAGTAGTTCCATACGCAGTAATGCTATGTAGTAATTACTGTATTTACAAATTTAGCACCAAAATATCATGATATATTGAAAACTTTGACTACAAAAATGCATTGGATAATCCAGAATGTTGGATAAGTGAATATTGGATAAGTGAGACTCTACTGTATGTGTATGTATAAGTGTGTATGTGTATGCATATATTTGTATGTGTATATGTGCATGTATAAATGTATATATATGTACGTATATGTGTTTGTATTTATATATATGTATATATGTATGTATATATGGTGATGACGATAGCATTTATGTATATGTGTATGTATAAACGTATATATGTGTATGTATACGTACATGTGTTTAAGTGCATGTATATATGTGTGTGTAAGTATACATATATGTATGTGTATATATATTTACATGTGCATGTTTATATCTTTATGTGTATGTATATATGTGTGTATATATGGTGATGTCGATGGTACTTTATACGTCTGTATATGTGTATGTATATATATATATATATGTTTGTATGTATATATATGTATATGTGTATATATATTGTATGTTTATATGTGTATGCGTATATGTGTATGTGGTGATGACTATGGTAATTTATTTGTATGCGCATATGTGTATGTATATGTACATGTGTTTAAGTGCATGTATATATGTGTGTGTTTGTTTGTATGTATATGTATGTATATGTGTATATATATTATATGTGTGTTATATGTGTATGTGTATGTATGTATGTATACATATGGTGATGACGATGGTACTTTATAAGTCTGTGTATATGTGTATGTATATATATGTATATGTGTATATATATATATTGTATGTTTATATGTGTATGCGTATATGTGTATGTGGTGATGACTATGGTAATTTATTTGTATGCGCATATGTGTATGTATATATGTTTATGTGCA
>NW_026943826.1:11818721-11898652 GCF_035594765.1 Anolis carolinensis
TGTACAGAAACCCATTATATTATTATTATTATTATTATTACTATTGTTGTTGTTGTTGTTGTTGTACAGAAACCCAATATTATTGTTGTTGTTGTTGTACAGGAACCCATTATTATTATTATTATTATTACTATTGTTGTTGTACAGAAACCCATTATTATTATTATTATTATTATTACTATTGTTGTTGTTGTTGTTGTTGTACAGAAACCCATTACTGTTATTATTATTATTAGCCAGGTCTTCTCCTTGTCAGCTTTTCCTTCCATTTTGTCAAGGAACTTTCCATGCAATGTTTTGTTGTGCCAGCTGTCAGCTCTAGTTTGTAGTGCGGTTTTCTTGTACTGATTCTTTGTCTGCTGTGCTTTGAGGAGTTTCTGATTTTTGACTTCAATCAATTATTATTACTATTGTTGTAGAGAAACCCATTATTATTATTATTATTATTATTATTATTATTATTATTATTATTATTATTATGCTCAAAGCATTCAGGCTGTGGCCGACGCACTATCCCCTTCTAATACAATACAAACATTCTTATCCAGGGACCGATTCCACATTGAGGAAATATCTCATCCAATTCCACCCTGCAAAAAAATAAATAAAAAATCCGATTGCTTTGCCACAGCTCTTGTGTTTCATTGCCAGGTGCACATGAAGAGGGTGGCGCGGTGTAATGAGAAATTGCAGGTTTTGAAAGGCGGCAAAGCGTTGTCGTTGTCGGCTCCTTCACCTCCCGGGGACCCCTTTCCTTTCTTCGTTCCTAAGAATAGCAGCCAGGGTTTCCTCAAATATAACTGCGTTGCTCAGGAGAGAGGGGAAAAAAAGACAACTTCAAAGGCAGCAGAAATTTAAATTTCAAAGCCAAGGCGGAGAAAGCCCAGAGCTTCCCAGTCTCGCTCTCTTTTTCTCTGCCTTCTTCCTTCATCCTTCCCCCCCCCCCCTCTTTCTGGGGCAAAAAAGAGACATTTCAAAGGCAGGAACAAGTCGGAAACCTCCTTGAAAAAAAGGGAGGAAGTATTTCCACGTTTTGCAAGATAAGGAATCGAGTGAAGAGCTGAGTGATAAGGAGGGTTCCCACGGGAACCCACCTGCAGCCACGGAGATCAGCAAAAGTCTCCGTTTGCAAAGCAGAACCGAAAACAGATTGCGTTGTTCAGAGAGAATATGTGGGAAAGAGATTCACGGGAAACAAAACGATTTCATGGGCGTCTATTAAACCGCAAGTCGGTTCAGGCAACGCTGCGTGAGAGTGAGGAGCTAAGCCTGAGTTCTCTTGTTCCTGGTTCAAGGCAAGCTTTGGTTTTGGATTTAATGTATCCTGGAAACGCCTAGTTGCAAAGACTGAGTTGATGGTTTAACTGATCATTTAGAGAGGATTGTGAGTTTTCCTGTGGGTGATTCAAAGAGGATTGTGGCACAAAGTCATGGGCCCACAAGTCTGGGAAATGATTCTCTCTGTGAGAAAACCGGCTCGGAAAGTGCAGGACATCAAGGACATTCAGGAGAGTCAGAAGTAGCAACAGCAGACAAGGAATCGAGTGAAGAGCTGAGTGATGAGGGTTCCCACAGGATCAACAAAAGTCTCGGTTTACAAATCAGAGCCAAAAACAATGTGTTGTCAAAGGCTTTCATGGCCGGAATAACAGGGTTGTTGTGTGTTTTCCAGGCTATATGGCCAGGATACTTTAAATCCAAAACCAAAGCTTGACTTGAACCGACTTGCTGTTTAATAGACACCCATGAAATCGTTCTGTTTCCCGTGACTTTCTTTCCCACTTATTCTCTCTGAACAATGCAATCTGTTTTCGGCTCTGCTTTGCAAACGGAGACTTTTGCTGATCTCCGTGGCTGCAGGTGGGTTCCCGTGGGAACCCTCCTCTCGGAACAATGCAATCTGTTTTCGGCTCTGGGTTGTTGTGTGTTTTCCAGGCTGTATGACCATGTTCCAGAAGCATTCTCTCCTGACGTTTCGCCCACATCTATGGCAGGCATCCTCAGAGGTTTTGGGGTATATTGGACCTTCCACTGATATATAAACCTTCCTGGCTTAGTCCCACAGTATCTTTGCATGTTCATTTTCCAAGACTTTTGCAGGTTTGTGATCCCACCAGTTCTTTACTGCTGGGAGGTGGTACTTGAGGCATAAGTTCCAATGGATCATTTGGGCCACACAGTTGTGCCTCTGTTTGTAGTCTGTCTGTGCGATTTTCTTACAGCAGCTGAGGATATGATCAATGGTTTCGTTGGTTTCCTTGCACAGTCTGCATTTTGGGTCATCAGCTGATTTTTCGATCTTGGCCTGAATTGCCTTTGTCCTGATGTCTTGCTCCTGGGCTGCGAGGATCAGGCCTTCTGTCTCCTTCTTCAGGGTCCCATTCGTGAGCCAGAGCCAGGTCTTCTCCTTATCAGCTTTTCCTTCAATTTTGTCAAGGAACTTTCCATGCAATGTTTTGTTGTGCCAGCTGTCAGCTCTAGTTTGTAGTGCAGTTTTCTTGTACTGATTTTTTTGTCAAGGTGCCACCACTCCAATGATGACTGAGGGCTGTGCTGGCGGTAGTGTAACTACCGGCAGGTCCAACCAAGCCAGAGAGGCTGAGGAGTGGAACCAGGAGCACCTAACCCATTAGCATTATGGAGAATCAAACCAAAACAAAGTCTATACTGGCTCGGTCGTCGCCCAGGATAAAAAGGACCGCAGTGGATGCTGCTGATTCTGGACATCCATTGACAAGTGGGCTACGGAATCAAAATACAAATAAACAGTCACAGAAGCGGCAAAAATATACAATGCCAGAAAACCGCATTATTATTATTATTATTATTATTATTATTATTATTATTATTATTATTATTATTGGTCTTTCCTGGCCTGGGATGCATCCTGAGGAGCAGAAAACTGACTGGCTCTTGCTTTTAAAGAACGGCGTGCGGATGGTATTTGATTTTGCAAAAAATCTCTATTTTCGGTGCGAGGGCTTCCTCTCCTTCCACAACGCCGTGTATTGGCTCAACAATCCAGGGCTGGCTGTTCTCGCCATATGCTGCTCCTCGCAAAACAGTCAAAAGAGAGGCAATAACTTAATTATAGCAAGCAGAAACATCCAGCGAAGGAAGACGGGGAAGGAACGAGGCCTCGGAGAAGCCATGGCAACCAAGGCGATAAGAACGCCGCTCGTTCTGGTACGTTTGGACCTCGCCGTCCTTTGTCGGGGCCCGGATTAGAATCCGTTGCCCATCGATCGGCACCAACCTGTCCGTCCGTCTGTCCGTCATTGGGCCTTGGCGGCATTATCCTTTGATCAGGCGCCTTTTAATTAAATTGGAATCGACTCAGCCGCCTTGGCATCGGCTCCAGGATCGGAGCTATTTTTAAAGAAGGCTGAATTGGCATGGCTCGTTCTATGGCTGTCGATAGCAGCTTACGATGAAAAATCGCGGAGGAAGAGGAGGTTTGCGGCCTCCAATGTCCAAAGTGCACTCCAAACCCATCATCCCCTCAATCTGATGGAGAAAAGAGCTCCACTTCCTCTCCTTCGGGATGTAAACAGAGGCACAGAAGATGCCATCGAACTCCTCCATTGTTATTTTTTGTTGAGAAACTGCAAGTGTGAAAAAATTGGCCATCTGCAAGGACGTTGCCTGGATGTTTTGACGTTTTAATCATCCTTGTGGGAGGCTTCTCTCATGTCCCCGTACAGAGCTGGAGCTGACAGAGGGAGCTCATCCACGCTCTCCCCGGGTGGGATTCGAACCTGGCAGCCTTCAGGACAGCAACCCAACCTTCAAGTCACAAGGCTTTATCCCCTAGGCCACCGGAGGCTCCACAGTAATAATAATAATAATCATCATCATCAGGACCTCAAAACTGAACTTAAGACTCTGGCAGAAACCAGTACAGGTGGTCCCGGTGGTGATGGGCACACTGGGTGCCGTGCCAAAAGATCTCAGCGGGCATTTGGAAACAATAGACATTGACAAAATTACGACCTGCCAACTGCAAAAGGCCACCCTGCTGGGATCTGCACGCATCATCCGAAAATACATCACACAGTCCTAGACACTTGGGAAGTGTTCGACTTGTGATTTTGTGATATGTTTTTTTTCCTAAGACATAGCATAACATATGATATTACATAAGTTCAAAAAACAAACAATGCCCTTTTCAAATCACCAGGAACCCAAAATAATAATAATAATAATAATAATAATAATTAATAATAATTGGGAAGTGTTTGACGTGTGGTTTAGTGATACAAAATCCAGCATATAGATCTCGTTTGCTGTGTCAGACTCTGTCTTTGTGTCAATAATAATAATAATAATAATAATACTTGGGAAATGTTCGACTTGTGATTTTGTGATACAAAATCCAGCATATAGATCTTGTTTGCTGTGTCATAATAATAATAATAATAATAATAATAATAATAATAATAATAATAACGCTTGGGAAGTGTTCGACTTGTGATTTTGTGATACGAAATCCAGCATATAGATCTCGTTTGCTGTGTCATAATAATAATAATAATAATAATAATAATAATAATAATAACGCTTGGGAAGTGTTCGACTTGTGGTTTTGTGATACGAAATCCAGCATATAGATCTCGTTTGCTGTGTCATACAATAATAATAATAATAATAATTTTGATTGAAGTCAAAAATCAGAAACTCCTCGAAGCACAGCAGACCAAGAATCAGTACAAGAAAACCGCACTACAAACTAGAGCTGACAGCTGGCACAACAAAACATTGCATGGATAATCACAGTCCTAGACACTTAGGAAGTGTTCGACTTGTGATTTTGTGATATGAAATCCAGCTTATCTATCTTGTTTGCTGTGTCATACAATAAAATAATAATAATAATAATAATAATAATAATAATAATAATAATAATAATAATAGGCTTGGGAAGTGTTCGACTTGTGATTTTGTGATACGAAATCCAGCATATAGATCTCGTTTGCTGTGTCTTTGTATCAATAATAATAACTTTATTTATATCCCACTTTTCAGCCTCACGGGACCCAAAGCGGTGCACGATGTATGAAAATCACATAAACAACAATCAAGAGTACGTCAATAATATAAAGATAAGATTAAGAAAAACAACTAGAGTATACATTCAGGTTCATGAGGCATCATATCGAGACATACCGTGTTTCCCCGAAAATAAGACAGTGTCTTATATTAATTTTTGCTCCCAAAGATGCAATAGGTCTTATTTTAGGGGATGTCTTATTTTTCCATGAAGAAGAATTCACATTTATTGTTGAACAAAAAAATTGAACATTTATCATATACTGTACAGTAGTTGTTATCACAAACCAGCATAACCAGACAAACTGAATCCTATCAAGAATTTCTTGTTACTACCAATATTTCCATGTACAACGCTCTATGGTACGTACATTTACCGTTCCTGCTTGCTCTGGTGTTCTGTTTGGTGGGCATGCTTCCAAACAAAAACTTTGCTAGGTCTTACTTTCGGGGGAGGCCTTATATTTAGCAATTCAGCAAAACCTCTACTAGGTCTTATTTTCTGGGGATGTCTTATTTTAGGGGAAACAGGGTATATTGATACCATATTTGCTGCACTCACGGCCCTATTGGCTGCCAGATTGGTTAACCTTCTGGCTACCGTATTTACACCGGATAACACAACAGACACACATTGAATGTCATATTTTTCGACACACTGGAAAACCAGCCTAGAAAACGGGCGGAAGAGGTCCAATTTCTCCTCCTCCTCCCTCCATTTATTCGTTCGATGCTGGGAAGAAGAGAAAAAACCTCGTTTCCTTTTAGCCTTGACCCGGGCGGCCGCCGGAGAATTGCAATCCTCGGTTTTACCGCCTCTGTGTGTCATTTCCATTCCCTTCCAATTGCACACGCAGGGGGAAAAAAAAAACTCTATATGGGTCAGGAACCAAAAAGAAAACCCAGCGCTGACTTTTCTGCAATAATATTAGCACTTTGGGGAAAAAAACGGATGGCTTGGTTTTTGGTGATGTGTGTGTGTGTGTGTTTTTTTCAGGCAACTTTCCTCGGCAAGGGCACAGAAAAGTCGCTCCCGATTGCAATTTAAATGACGCCCGGAGGGGAATCCCAGCAGGTTGCATGTCCCATCGCTCTGCCAAGGAGGGAGGGATAAAGAGAGGGGATAAATAAGCAGCCGAGTTCATTGCAAGTTCGGAGTAAGAACTGAGGCCAATCTGGACACAACTTTCAAAGGCCTAGAGAAGAGGAAGAGAAGGTAGAAAAGGAGGAAGAGGAGGAAGGTGGAATAAGAGGAGGAAGAGAAGGCCTTTGGGAAGCTACAACTCCCATGGCGGCTCAAGTGGCGCTAATCCGCATTAACCCTACAATGTAGACACGCCTTGCATCTCGGTCTCCAAACCTTTGTTTACCTCACTCAAGAAGTAGTTTGGAAACTACTGATCGAACAAGGTTGTTGTGTGTTTTCCAGGTGAGGGACCTCCATAGATGTGGGCGAAACGTCAGGAGAGAATGCTTCTGGAACATGGCCAGGCCGCCCGGAAAACGCACAGCAACCCTGTGATTCCGGCCATTGTTCTCTGAACATTGAGAAACGTTTAAACACAGCCTTTAATTATAATATACAGTAGAGTCTCACTAATCCAAGCCTCGCTTATCCAACATTCTGGATTATCCAAGCCATTTTTGTAGTCAATGTTTTCAATATATCGTGATATTTTGGTGCTAAATTTGTAAATACAGTAATTACAACATAACATTACTGCGTATTGAACTACTTTTTCTGTGAAATTTGTTGTCTAACATGAAGTTTTGGTGCTTAATTTGTAAAATCATAACCTAATTTGATGTTTAATAGGCTTTTCCTTAATCCCTCCTTATTATCCAAGATATTCGCTTATCCAAGCTTCTGCCGGCCCGTTTAGCTTGGATAAGTGAGAGTCTACTGTAGTTCCTTCCAAAGCTCCTGCTCTTGCCCTAGATTTCCTCGGCACAAAAAAAAATACTGTATTATTTTAAACGCTGCTAATACATTGCCTTCCCCCCACTTAATACATAAGAGATTTCGATAGGTAAAAAGTTTAACGGCGGCTTAATATTCCGCCTTATAAATCATACATGCGAGGAATCATCAGATCCGTGTCGAAACACCGACGGAAGATGTTCTGCGGCGAAAGCACCAGAGAAACACTCTCCGTCTTTGCATTACATTAGGTTAACCGTTTGCAAACCTGGGAAATATAGTCAGAAACAACTGCTTGCAAACCGGTCCTGGTGGTAAGGATGTATACATATAAATACATATTTGTATACGTATATATATATATATATAATATAAATTATATTGTGTATATATATATATATATATATATATATGTGTGTGTGTGTGTGTGTGTGTGTGTGTATATATACATATATATATACCGTATATACTCGAGTATAAGCCAACCCGAATATAAGCCGAGGCACCTAATTTTACCACAAAAAAACACATAGGAAAACATTGACTCCAGTATAAGCCAAAGGTGGTAAATTTCTGAAAAAAATAGATACCAATAAAATTACATTAATTGAGGCATCGGCAGGTTAAATGTTTTTGAATATTTATATAAAGCACAAATTTAAGATACGACTCTCCAACTCTGATGAAATCATTATTCTCATTTTCTGCTTATGTATCCTTTTAATAATAATAGAGTAAAATAATACATGTAATAATAATAAATACAGGAAAATAATATAAGTCGTAATAAATAGAGTAAAATAATAAATGCCATAATAATAATAAGAGCAGAGTGAAATAATAAATGAATAATAATAATAATAATAATAATAGAGTAAAATAAATGTAATAGTAGCAACAATAATAGAGAAAAATAATACATATAATAATAATAATAAATACAGGAAAATAATACAAGTCATAATAAATAGAGTAAAATAATAAATGCCATAATAATAATAAGAGCAGAGTGAAATAATAAATGTATTAATAATAATAATAATAAAAATAGAGTAAAATAAATGTAATAGTAGCAATAATAATAGAGAAAAATAATACATGTAATAATAATAATAATAAATACAGGAAAATAATACATGTAATAATAATAATAATAATAATAAATACAGGAAAATAATACATGTAATAATAAGTAGAGTAAAATAATAAATGCAATAATAATAAAAAGATCAGAGTGAAATAATAAATGAATTAATAATAATAAAAAATAGAGTAATATAAATGTAATAGTAGCAACAATAATAGAGAAAAATAATAAATGTAATAATACCAATAATAATAGAGAAAAATAATAACTGCAATAATACCAAGAATAATAGAGAAAAATAATAAATGTAATACAGTAGAGTCTCACATAACCAACATAAACGGGTCGGCAGAAGGTTCGATAAGCTAATATCTTGGATAATAACGAGGGATTAAGGAAAAGCCTATTAAACATAAATTAGTTTATGATTTTACAAATTAAGCACCAAAACATTATGTTATACAACAAATTGGACAGAAAAAGTAGTTCAATACATGGTAATGTTATGTTGTAATTACTGTATTTATGAATTTAGCACCAAAATATCATGATGTATTGAAAACATTGACTACAAAAATGGGTTGGATAATCCAGAACGTTGGATAAGCGAGTGTTGGATAAGTGAGACTCTACTGTAGTAGCAACAATAATAGAGAAAAATAATAACTGTAATAATACCAATAATAATAGAGAAAAATAATAAATGCAATAGTAGCAACAATAATAGAGAAAAATAATAAATGTAACAATACCAATAATAATAGAGAAAAATAATAAATGTAATAATTCCAATAATAATAGAGAAAAATAATAAATGCAATAATACCAATAATAATAGAGAAAAATAATAAATGTAATAATACCAATAATAATAGAGAAAAATAATAAATGTAATAATATCAATAATAATAGAGAAAAATAATAAATGCAATAATACCAATAATAATAGAGAAAAATAATAAATGTAATAGTAGCAACAATAATAGAGAAAAATAATAAATGTAACAATACCAATAATAATAGAGAAAAATAATAAATGTAATAATATCAATAATAATAGAGAAAAATAATAAATGTACCATATATTCTTGAGTATAAGCTGACCCAAATATAAGCCAACCAGGACCCTCACCCAAGCCAAGGAGGGCTTTTTCAGTCTTAAAAAAAGGGCTGAAAAACTATACTCGAGTATATACAGTAAATAAAGTTTGTTTTTTTTATTTATTCATGGCCATCTGTCGGGGGGGCTTTGAATGCGATTTTCCCTTTTTCTTTCCTACTTGATCCTGGAGCCGCGACCAAAGCATCAAAACGCAATGCTTGAAAACCCGATCATTACCAAATTATTAAATATTCAAACTGCTTGGGAAGAATAGCCGTGCTGTTATTTACAGACCCCCGTGGTGTTCCTCGGCGTAACAATAGAGACGATCTATACTTCAACCCTGGCTTTTGCATTGAAGCCGAAATTATATCGATCGGCCTCCGGATCGGGAACCGTCCGTCCGGGCCTTGAACCCCGGTGCCAATCGATCCGCGCCACTAATACTAATAATAATAATAACGCTTAGCATTTTATAGAGACGGATTCGCCTTCAAAGAGAGCCGGGCGCCGCAACTAATGGCTTTCAAGGTCCACGTTTTGGGAGCAATTTATCCCAAAGTTTCTAGTTCTCATCGATATAAAGTAATTTACAGCAGCAATTTCTCCCCCAAGCACATAGACAATTTCAACAGAAAGAAAGAAACGATGAAAATGAACCAAATCTGGATAAAAGTATTGATTAAAACCAGAATCAAGACAGTAGCAAATGAACGACACCCAGACCCTTGGTTAATAAACATTGGGACATTTCACAGGTATATATACTTCACTTGCTTTACTACCTATCAGAGCCACTGATGCAGGCAAAATGTCAGGAGAAAATGCTGCTAGAACACATTGGCTACACAACACGGAAACCACACAACGCCCCTAGATGTCTATGGCTTTGAAAATATTATTTTTGTAAACAAGGATGGCCCAAACGTTGCATTTTCATATTACAGTAGAGTCTCACTTATCCAACGTTCTGGATTATCCAACGCATTTTTGTAGTCAATGTTTTCAATATATCATGATATTTTGGTGCTAAATTCGTAAATACAGTAATTACTACATAGCATTAATGTGTAATGAACTACTTTTTCTGCCAAATTTGTTGTCTAACATGATGTTTTGGTGCTTAATTTGTAAAATCATAACCTATTTTGATGTTTAATAGGCTTTTTCTTAATCTCTCCTTATTATCCAACATATTCGCTTATCCAACGTTCTGTCGGCCCGTTTATGTTGGATAAGTGAGACTCTACTGTATTATTATTTTAATGTTTGTATGTTTTTGTTATATTTTGTTCACATCTATCTATCTATATCTATATATATAAAAGAGTGATGGCATCATGGCGACCCACAAAACAACAAAACTACGGGCCCTCCAACCTCGAAATTTGACAACACAACCCATCATCCACGCCTCTAGGTTGATACAACAAAAAGAAAAGAAAAATAAAGTCCTAATTAGAGGGAAAGGAATACTTGTAATAATATATAATTTAAAAGCATGACTTGGGCTTGCAAGGGACAAGGGAAAACTTTTAAGACGCAAACTTTAAAACTCTTAAAAACAATGTTAGTCGAGAAACGCTCTGAATGAAAGACTAGAAAACGACAACAACGTAATATATAAGAACAGGCACGCTGTTAAACATAGGAGGGGGAAATCCAATGAGGACTATATATATAAATATATATATATATATTTTAAAAACTGAAATGAATTTCAATGCAAATGAAGCCAACAGTTTACGACATTCACCGGTCGGCCCAAAATGCTTCTATTTTAGGGAATGTTACACAGTTTTTGAGAAAGGTGAACATGTTACAAGGAAGAAAGAAAAAGAATAAGAAAATGAAAAAAATAAATTAAAAATGAAATGGTTACCAAGATAATGCAGGTCAAGGGATCAAAGGTGAAGGGTCACACAATACTAAAAAGAAATCCAAAATGGCGGCTGCGTCAAGATCTCTGCAAAACAAAGGAGCTCCGGTAAGTAAAATAAAAAGGAACGGACTGAACACATATATTTACATCAAACACAATAAAGTCTTAGTTCAGGACCAAGATATATATATATATATATATTTAAAGGGTGGGATATATACAGGCAAATTAAATTCACTTCTGCATATAATAAGGGCAACTTTAGCAAATAATAAGAAAAACAGAGCAACCAGGACATAACGTATAAAAGATGCAATGAAGATAAGCAAAACAAATAAATGAGTAAATATGACCAATTCAACCACTCTATTTAAACAAACAGGTCTCTGGATTGAACCCATACAATAAACACGGGCAAACAGACAAGTGTTGATCTTCACGGACCAGGGAAATGCCTGCCATAGATGTGGGTGAAACGTCAGGAGAGAATGCTTCTGGAACATGGTCATACACAACAACCCCAGTTCCCACTGATTCTGCTGTTCGGTCCTCTTTCCAAGACCATAATAATAATAATAATAATAATAATAATAATAATAATAATAATAATAATAATATGAAATCCAGCACGTCTATCTTGTTTGATGTGTCATACAATAAAATAATACTATTATTATTATTATTATTATTAATAATAATAATAATAATAATAATAATAATAATGTTCAAACTGCTGACAGGCATATTAGCTGATCAAATCCAGGACTACTTGGAGGAAAATAACATCTTGCGGGTAGAACAAAAAGGCAATAAAAGAAGAAAGATCATCTTCTGATTAACAAAATGATACTGGAGAATTGCAAAAGCCGCAAAACAGACCTCTATACGACTTGGATTGATTACAAAAAAAAAAAAAGCATTTGACTCACTGCCACATTGTTGGATAATCAAATGCCTAGGTGTCATCGGGGTTTGTGAAAACATTAGAAAGTTCATCAAAAATGCAATGAAACAATGGAAAACTGAGTTGTCCGTGGGCAACGAAAGCTATGGAACTGTTAATATCAAGCCCCGGAACTTGAAGGTTGGGTTGCTGACCTGAAAGCTGCCAGGTTCAAATCCCACCCAGGGAGAGCGCGGATGAGCTCCCTCTGTCAGCTCCAGCTCCACACGGGGACATGAGAGAAGCCTCCCACAAGGATGGTAAAAACATCAAAACATCCGGGCAATGTCCCCTGGGCAACGTCCTTGCAGACGGCCAATTCTCTCACTCCAGAAGCGACTCAAGTTGCTCCTGACATGGAAAATACACACACACACACACATATATATATATATATATATATATATATAAAGAGTGATGGCATCACGGCAGCGGACAAAACAACAAAAGTAAACACCCCACAACCTCGAAAACTGACATCACAACCCCTCATCCATGCCTCTAGGTTGATACAACAAAAAGAAAAGAAAAATAAAGTCCTAATTAGAGGGAGAGGAATAATTGTTTTTATCCAATTGCTGCCAGTTAGAAGGCTAAGCTCCGCTCATTTGGTCTCCTAGCAACCCACTCAGCCCAGGGGACCCTTTACCTTAACTACCACCAATTCCTCAATACTTTATTTCCCATACCACCATACTTCGCCACAGCAACGCATGGCCGGGCACAGCAAGTGTGTGTGTGTGTGTGTGTGTGTGTGTATATATATATATCTCAAGAGAGGAATTTTCCAGGGTGACTCACTATCACCACTGCTGTTCATCATTGCAATGGTCCCTCTGTCAGTAATTCTACAGAAAACAAACCTGGGCTACGAAACAGCAAGAAATTCACCAAAAATTTCCCGCTTGCTATACATGGATGATCTAAAGCTTTATGGAAAATCAGAAACAGAAATCCAATCACTGATTCGATACAACAGCCAGCAGAGTGCACAAAAATCCTCCATTTCATCCAAGTAATGGCAACTCGCAGCAACACCACCAACCCAAATGTATCACGTAGCAAAGAAAGCGAGCCATGAGGGGGTCCCCGTCTCCTTTCGTCCCCACTTTCTTCCTCATCTCACGTTGCAGGCGAGCAAGCAGAAAGGATCAATATCCCATCACTGTGTCAGCATGAGGCAGGCGCTATCCTTCAAAGGCACCGGCGGACGCCAGACAAGCCTTACCAGCCAGGCCTACTGATTCCTATCGCTACGTATCCGATATATCGATAAATATATATACACACATAGGGTCACGGTATGCCTTATGCTCGGTTGGGAGTGATGCAAAGAAGAAAATATAATAAGTGGGTCCTGGAGAAAATGAGACCTAAACGCTCCTAGAAAGCCATGTTTTGATCCTACGAGGGTTGGATGAAACGTAATGCCTCCACAGCGTTGTTGTATGTTTTCCGGGCTGTATGGCCATGTCCCAGAAGTATTCTCTCCTGATGTTTTGCCCACATCTATGGCAGGCATCCTAAGAGGTTGCGAGGTATACAAAACAGGAAGAAAGGAGTGAGAACATGTAACAGGAGGATGGACTTGATCAAGGAAGCTGTGTTTTGATTCTCTATAGCTACCCTGACTTTGCAGTTGTTGTATGTTTTTCGGGCTGTATGGCCATGTCCCAGAAGTATTCTCTCCTGACGTTTCGCCCACATCTATGGCAGGCATCCTCAGAGGTTGTGAGGTCCATAAGTCCGATGACGTACACACAACACTCATGGGCGCTTAACCCTGTGATGCATTCATAACTTCGATATGCATTTGAATGCATCACAGGGTTAAGCGCCCGTGAGTGTTGTGTATACGTCAACGGACCTACGGACCTGACAACCTCTGAGGATGTCTGTCACAGATGTGGGTGAAACGTCAGGAGAGAAAGCTTCTGGAACATGGCCATACAGCCCGAAAGACTCACAGCAATCTCTGAGGATGCCTGCCACAGATGTGGGTGAAACGTCAGGAGAGAAAGCTTTTGGAACATGGCCATACAGTTTTAAAGATTCACAGCAATCTCTGAGGATGTCTGCCACAGATGTGGGTGAAACATCAGGAGAGAAAGCTTCTGGAACACGGCCATACAGCCTGAAAGACTCACAGCAATCTCTGAGGATGTCTGCCACAGATGTGGGTGAAACGTCAGGAGAGAAAGCTTCTGGAACATGGCCATACAGTTCGAAAGACTCACAGCAATCTCTGAGGATGCCTGCCACAGATGTGGGTGAAATGTCAGGAGAGAAAGCTTCTGGAACATGGCCATACAGCAATCTCTGAGGATGTCTGCCACAGATGTGGGTGAAACGTCAGGAGAGAAAGCTTCTGGAACCTGGCCATACAGCCCGAAAGACTCACAGCAATCTCTGAGGATGTCTGCCACAGATGTGGGCGAAACGTCAGGAGAGAAAGCTTCTGGAACATGGCCATACAGCCCAAAAAACATACAACAACCCTGTGATCCTGGCCATGAAAGCTTTCGACAACACATTACCCTGATTTTGCAAGATATGGTACTTGTTTGGTGCTATATCTTCAAGGCGAGCTGCTCAATCCATTGGTTGAGTTTTCTGAGTGTTTCTGCAATTAAATCCCGGGGAAATTGGCATGCAAGAACGCCGCTGTGCAATCTGTATTTGCAAGGCTTTGCACAGGGCTTCCCTATTTCCCAATTTGCGTGTCATTCTGGAAGAATAAAGCAGCGCATGAACCAACTTCGGCTCCTCAAATGAATCGGGAGCGAAGAATATCGCATTCCCTAAGTAGCTGCGAAACTCGGCCGCCTCTTCAATCTCACACGCACGAAACAAAAGCAAAGAGGGAAACGGAGGAGAAGGGCCCGTCAAAGGCAGAATTGATTTCGTTCGGCAAAGGAAAGGCAAGCGTTCTAAATATATCCCCAACGCAGGGGCTCTCTAGACATAAAAACCAATTGCTCCTGCCAGGAAAAAGGAGGGAGACGAGGGCTTGGTTTCCACATCAATCCTACAACGACTACGGGCCAGCATTCGCCGGAATGAGCCCTTCGGTAGCCAATAATAATAATAAAACTTTGTTTATATGCCACCCTATCTCCTCAAGGGGTCCAAAGCGGTTTCCAACATGATCAAAACAATACACAGTAAACAGAACCACACAAAAATTGAAAATAATACAAATGGTCAACGTAAATACACAACATCTGGAAATCTGAAGGTACCACCGCAACACCTCAAGGAATTCGTAAGTTGACAAAGCTCTAGCATTAATCCCAAATGCGCAAGACTCGCAAATAACCAAGGTTGTGATATTTAATGTCCTAGACGAGAAGGGCAAAGAGAGCCCTTTAATACTCTGGGATGCAACCACTTCGTCTGACCTCCCCATTGACAGCTACGTCATGGAAGCCACCTCAGATGTCACGATTTACTGATGTGACCCCTCTTTTTTCTGCTAAACATTATTATCATCATCATCACATTATTATTATTATTATTATTATTATTATTATTATTATTATTAATGTGATGATGATGATGATGATGATGATAATAATTATTATTATACAACTGCTTCGTCTGACCTTCTCATTGACAGCTACGTCATGGAAGCCACCTCAGATGTCACGATATACTGATGTGACCCCTCTTTTTTCTGCTAAACATTATTATCATCATCATCACATTATTATTATTATTATTATTATTATTATTATTATTATTAATGTGATGATGATGATGATGATGATGATAATTATTATTATTATACAACTGCTTCATCTGACCTTCTCATTGACAGCTACGTCATGGAAGCCACCTCAGATGTCACGATATACTGATGTGACCCCTCTTTTTTCTGCTAAACATTATTATCATCATCATCACATCATCATTATTATTATTATTATTATTATTATTATTATTATTATTATTATTAATGTGATGATGATGATGATGATGATGATAATTATTATTATTATACAACTGCTTCATCTGACCTTCTCATTGACAGCTACGTCATGGAAGCCACCTCAGATGTCACGATATACTGATGTGACCCCTCTTTTTTCCTGCTAAACATTTATTAATAATAATAATAATGTGATGATGATGATAATTATTATTATACAACTACTTCATCTGACTTTCCCATTGACAGCTACGTCATAGAAGTCACCTCAGATGTCATGATATACTGATGTGACCCCTCTTTTTTCCTGCTAAACATTTAATAATAATAACAATAATAATAATAATGTGATGATGATGATGATGATAATTATTATTATACAACCGCTTCGCCTGATCTTCCCATTGACAGCTACGTCATGGAAGCCACCTCAGATGTCATGATATACTGATGTGACCCCTCTTTTTTCTGCTAACCATTATTATTATTATTATTATTATTATTATTATTATTATTATTATTGTTATCATCATCATCATCATCATCATCATCACATTATTATTATTATTAAGAAATGTTTAGCAGGAAAAAAGAGGAGCTGCATCAGTATATCATGACATCTGAGGTGGCTTCCATGACGTAGCTGTCAATGGAAGCGGTTGTATAATAATAATAATAATCATCATCATCATCATCACATTATTATTATTATTATTATTAATAAATGTTTAGCAGGAAAAAAGAGGAGTCACATCAGTATATCATGACATCTGAGGTGGCTTCCATGACGTAGCTGTCAACGGGAAAGTCAGAGGAAACGGTTGTATAATAATAATTATCATCATCATCATCATCATCACATTATTATTATTATTATTATTATTAATAATAATAATAATAATAATAATAATAAATGTTTAGCAGGAAAAAAGAGTAGACGCATCAGTGTATCATGACATCTGAGGTGGCTTCCATGACGTAGCTGTCAATGGAAGCGGTTGTATAATAATAATAATAATCATCATCATCACATTATTATTATTATTAATAATAATAATAATAATAATAAATGTTTAGCAGGAAAAAAGAGGAGTCGCATCAGTGTATCATGACATCTGAGGTGGCTTCCATGACGTAGCTGTCAATGGGAAGGTCAGACGAAGCGTTTGTATAATAATAATTATCATCATCATCATCATCATCATCATATTATTATTATTATTAATAATAATAAATGTTTAGCAGGAAAAAAGAGGAGTCGCATCAGTATATCATCACATCTGAGGTGGCTTCCATGACGTAGCTGTTAATGGGAAGGTCAGACGAAGCATTTGTATAATAATAATTATCATCATCATCATCACCATCATCATCACATAATAATAATAATAATAATAATAATAATAATAATAATAATAATAATGGATGAGGTGGGAAAATCATCGGGAAAACTTATTATTGCTAGAAAAGGAAACTCAACAAAAGATTTGGAACCCTCCAAGGAGAAGTCTTGCTTCTCCTCCAAGAAAATAACCAAGAGCTGGTGCTACTCAGGCTTCACTGTCCTTCCAGGGAAACAACTTGAAAGTTCACAACAACAACAGTTGCAAATGCGTCAGGACAACGCTGTTGGCCATGTCTTTGATGGAGCCAAAGGGCAACCAATGCTGGTTGCATCTATCTTCTGGGTGGAGAGAAAGAGCACAATGTCTTGATGTTCTCCCCATTACATAGCCAAGGAATTGGATTGAATGTGAATACCTTCGGAAACCTGGCTCAAATTGGCCTCCTCTTTGCTCAGAACGAGCCAGTGATGAAAAGCCCATCAGAGGAAGATTTATTGGTCCCGTCGGCTGAGAAAACTGCACTCCAAACGCTATTCCTCGTCCACTTTTAAGAAGCAAAGCCATTAAGTGACTCTCCAGATGAGTCCATTAGCTCTGGCCGCTCATCCAAAGGCAACCAATGGCCATGATCCTCAGCAAATGCATGCTCTTCCTTCCTTTGGTGGAGCAAAGCCCTATCTCCAACACAGGGCGACGAACCCAGCCCTGGTCTCTGGGGCATTATTCTCGGTTTCCGACGTCCATTCATAACAATTAGGCGAGAATATGAATTTGCCCAGCGGCTCGTTGAAATAATTCTTTTTTTTTTTTTTAACAAAATGCATTAAAGAACCATTAAAATGTGATTGGTTTTAGCCGTCTTAGATAAGCCCAACTAGTGACTGCTGGAGCTCGTGGCGAAGAATGGTAAAGACGGATGAGTTTTCAAGTGCTGCCCAAGGTCTTTAGGCATGGCACCCACTGGGACCACCTTGACTGGCATGTGTCAGAGTCTTTGCAGTTCGATCTTTAAATCCTCATATCGCGTAAGCTTTTCCGGTTGCTTTTCGCCAATTCTGATGTCACCTGTGATTATTATTATTATTATTATTATTATTGGCAGGGGGTTGGACTGGATGGCCCATGAGGTCTCTTCCAACTCTACTATTCTATGATTCTATGAATAATAATAATAATAATAATAATAATAATAATAATAATAATCCCATCCCTATGCCCAGAAGAAGACCAACCATAAACTAGGAGAGGCAGGTAAGAAAATTATTATTATTATTATTATTATTATTATTATTATTATTATTATTATTATTCCCATCCCTAAGCCCAAAAGAAGGTCAACCTTAAACTAGAAGAGACAGGTAAGAAAATAATAATAATTATTATTATTATTATTCCCATCCCTATGCCCAGAAGAAGGTCAACCTTAAACTAGGAGAGGCAGGCAAAAAAATTATATTATTATTATTATTATTCTATGCCCAGAAGAAGGTCAACCTTAAACTAGGAGAGGCAGGTAAGAAAATTATTATTATTATTATTATTATTATTATTATTATTATTATTATTCCCATCCCTATGCCCAAAAGAAGGTCAACCGTAAACTAGGAGAGACAGGTAAGAAAATAATAATAATTATTATTATTATTATTCCCATCCCTATGCCCAGAAGAAGGCCAACCGTAAACTAGGAGTGGCAGGTAAGAAAATTATATTATTATTATTATTAATATTAATATTATTCTACACCCAGAAGAAGGTCAACCTTAAACTAGGAGAGGCAGGCAAGAAAAATGTTATTATTATTATTATTATTATTATTATTATTATTATTATTATTATTATTATTATATCCCATCACTCTGCTCAGAAGGCGGCCAACCTTGAATTAGGAGAGGCAGGTTGTTATTATTATTATTATTATTATTATTATTATTATTATTATTATTATTATTCCCATCCCTATGCCCAAAAGAAGGTCAAACCATAAACTAGGAGAGGCAGGTAAGAAAATTATTATTATTATTATTATTATTATTATTATTATTATTATTATTATTATTATTATTATTCTTTATCCCATCCCTATGCCCAAAAGAAGGTCAACCATAAACTAGAAGAGGCAGGTAATAAATAACATTATTATTACTACTATTATCATTATTATTACTATTAAACCCATCCCTATGCCCAAAAGATGGTCAACCTTAAACTAGAAGAGGCAGGTAATAAATAACATTATTATTACCATTATTATTATTATTACTACTACTACTACTATTATTATTAATCCCATCCCTATGCCCAAAAGATGGTCAACCTTAAACTAGAAGAGGCAGGTAATAAATAACATTATTATTACCATTATTATTATTATTATTATTATTATTATTATTATTACTACTACTACTACTACTATTATTATTAATCCCATCCCTATGCCCAAAAGATGGTCAACCTTAAACTAGAAGAGGCAGGTAATAAATAACATCATCATTATTATTATTATTATTATTATTATTATTATTATTATTATTATTGTTATTATATCCCATAGCTGTGCCCAGAAGAAGGCCATCCTTAAATCCTCTCTCCATTCAGGTCCTCAAAACCATCCTCCTTTTCCTTCTTCCTCCATCGCTGTCTCCTTTCATCCCGTCACATGCCGACAGGGTCAGGGTCGGACAGCTTGAGCAAATTCCCTAAAAGACCCATTTAAATTCAAAACCAGTGACTAGAGCAGCCGGCTAATGAGGGAGCCTCTTGCTCAGAAATGAGGAGTTGAAAGGGGTAGCGAAGCCCACCCGCCTGGCCGCTGGGCAAGGCTTTGGAGCCTCTGAAGCTGTTCTGCTCAAGGTCTGGACCATTAGTCCTCCTCCCAAGGCCAGCCGGACTGACAAGGACGTCTCTGGCCCCCATTAAAAAGAGCCCCCCCCCTTGTCAGACGCTTAATTAATTACCGAAGGACGGAATATGCAAAGCGGGGACTCAATGGTCACCGGTTCCTGGCAGAAGTGAGATGAGGAGCAGGGAGGCATTCCCACGGCAGGGAATGGTGTTGATGATACTGGAGTTGATACCGAAGCTAGCCAGGTGCAAAAGGAGGATAGCTCCCAGTTAGATAGCATGCGGACAGAACGAGCTGTCTGGCCTTGACGAAACGGCATCTCTGGATCGAGCTGGCCGTTTGGAATTTCGGGTTTGCAGGCGTGTCAGAATAGCGAACAAGAAAGAGGTCAGAGGCCAAAGAAATGCGTTCATGCTATGCAGGGAATATTAAAGGGTGTGCTGAGAGAGAAACCTTTGTCAAAAGCAACGTCTCGTTTGAGTTAGAAGCAGCTCTTGCTTTCTTGGGAGGACAGCTTGAGGAAGGCATGCTGCGGCTGAGAGCCCTCTGGAGTACACTTAGCCACCGCGTGTCTCACCCTCCCAGCATTAGGATGCTATGAGCAACCTCATCCTTATGCTGGGAGGACAGCTTTGGAAGGCACGCGGCTGCTGAGAGCCCTCTGGAGCGCTCTCAGCCACCGTGTGTCTCACCCTCCTCCTGGCATAAGGATGGTACACACGACCCCATCGTGCTGGGAGGACAGCTTGAGGAAGGTGCGCGGTGGCTGAGAGCCCTCTGGAGCGCTCTCAGCCATCTCCTTTCTCACCCTCCTCCCAGCACAAGGATGGTACGAGAAACCCCATCCTTATGCTGGGAGGACAGCTTTGGAAGGTACGCGGCTGCTGAGAGCCCTCTGGAGTGCTCTCAGCCCCTCCTGTCCCACCCTCCTTCCAGAATAAGGATCCTACGAGCTGAGAGATCCCTCTGGAGCGCTCTCAGCCACCATGTCCCACCCTCCTCCCGGAATAAGGATCCTACGAGCTGAGAGATCCCTCTGGAGCGCTCTCAGCCACTGTGTCCCACCCTCCTCCCGGAATAAGGATCCTTCGAGCTGAGAGATCCCTCTGGAGCGCTCTCAGCCACCGTGTCCCACCCTCCTCCCGGAATAAGGATCCTACGAGCTGAGAGAGCCCTCTGGAGCGCTCTCAGCCACCGTGTCCCACCTTCCTCCTGGAATAAGGATTCTACGAGCGACACCATCCTTGTGCTGGGAGGACAGCTTTGGAAGGCACGCGGCTGCTGAGAGCCCTCTGGAGCGCTCTCAGCCCCTCCTGTCTCACCCTCCTCCCGGAATAAGGATGCTACGAGCAACCACATCCTTGTGTTGGGAGGACAGCTTGAGGAAGGCATGCTGCGGCTGAGAGTCCTCTGGAGTACACTTAGCCACCGCCTGGCTCGCCCTCCTCCTGGCATAATGCCAAGAGGACAGCCCGATGGCAAGGTCATTGGGCCAAAAAAGAGGCATATTAGATTTGAGTAAATAGAGTTATGAACAGGGCGGGTGGATTGGTGGACTCGCGGAGGCAGTGCCGTGTTTTTCTTAAGGCCCGGGGTGTGCTGTTGTATACTGTTGTATGTGCTACAAATTGGCCTGGCCTTGGGGGTCCGCAGGAGGGTGCTCAAACACTATGCACAGCCCGTGTCTGTGGCTCTGATGTTTCCCAGAGGGGAGGAACGGCCTCCGCACCTGGCTCTGAACTCCGCAGCGGCGCCTGCGATGAGCAGCAGGTCTCCTCCGCTGCTGTCAGTTTAATGAACCCTGACGCTGTTGTCCGGCCGCGGGGGTCCCAGAAGCCCCACCGCGAAGCGAGGAATTGCCCCCCCCTCCCCTTGCCGCAAACTCTTTGGAAACGAAAACAATTAGCGCCAGTAACACATTAAACTGACAGCTTCTGGGAGCCACGTTGTTTGCATTGTTCCGAGTTCTCATCATCGCAGAAGGAAGTATAAACAACTTTATTTGTGTTATGGAAACCTTGTTTTCCAAAGGAATTATGGGATGCAGTTTGAAAATGATGGGATTCAGGTTCAGGGTGAGTTTCAAGATGACTCTGATGGGAATTATGGGATTCGAGTGCAGAGTGTCCCTGCTGTGGGAGATGAGGAGCAGGGAAGAAATGATGTTGTTACTGATGTTGTTAGTGGTGATGGTTTTCAGGTGCAAGAAGCAGCAAGGGAGAGTAGCCCTGCGATGAGGCCGCTTCTGCACAGAAGTCTCAGAATAGCAAATAAGAGGGAGGGCAAAGGGCAAAGAAATGCCTTCGTGTTATGCTATTAAAACAGTCTGCTGAGAGGGAAATCTTTGTCAAAGCAATTTCCTCGCTTGAATCATGAACCAAGTCTGCTTCCCTGTATTATCTTATAGCCTGGATGTATCCTTGGCTTCGTTTTAAGGACCTTGCTTCATGCCTAATGTTTCCATGGATTTGTTTCTTACAGCCTTGTTTTTGTAACTATCTTTTGGAATTGAAGTGTTACCTTTTATGAACGGTCTTTTCCTTATTTCCTAATAAACTACAAACGACTACGATCTGTGTGCAGCCTGGTGTCTTTAGCAGGGTGAAGCTAACCTGAGGTGCGACAGACTTAAACATTAGGAAGAGCTTCCTAATGGGAAGAGCAGAAATATGTGCGCAGAGAGAAAAGGGATGAGAGAGACTGCTATTTAACCCAAACCCTTCTCGGCCAAAACAGAAGAGACGGCAAGCTTCTAATTCAAAAGACAACTGGGCTCTCCGGCCTTTTCACTTTAAATCAGACTTAAATCAACCAGTCCTTTCACAGGCCACTTACAACAATAGAATACCGCCCTGACTCGAATCTAAGGCGCATCTCCATTTTCAAATCCCTGAAACCACAAAAAAGAGAGGTTTCTGTGAGTTTTCCGGATGTTCCAGCAGCATTCTCTCCTGACGTCTATGGCAGGCATCCTCAGAGGTGGTGAGGTCTGTTGGAAACCAGGGAAGTGGGGTTTATATATCCCAACAGAGGATTGCCCCAGGCAGGAGGCAGCCAGGCTTTGAAGCTGTAAGGCTACTCAATGCTAATCAACGTGGCAAACTGCAACATTCACACATGCCTTTATTTTTCTCCCACTCTGGAGACATATAAACACCACTTGCCTAGTTTCTAACAGATCTCACAACCTCCGAGGATGCCTGCCATAGATGTGGGCGAAACGTCAGGAGAGAATGCTTCTAATCAAGGCGGCCAATTGCACCATTCACACTCGCCTCCAACAGACAAGAGTTCTTTCTCCCACCCTGGAGATATATAAACCCCACGTGCCTAGTTTCTAACAGATCTCACAACCTCCGAAGATGCCTGCCATAGATGTGGGCGAAACGTCAGGAGAGAATGCTTCTACGCAGGGTGGCCAATTTACACCATTAACACTTGCCTCCAACAGGCATGAGTTCTTTCTTTTTCCACAGATATAGTAGAGTCTCACTTATCCAACTTAAACGGACCGGCAGAATGTTGGATAAGCGAATATGTCGGATAATAAGGAGGGATTAAGGAAAAGCCTATTACACATCAAATTAGGTTATGATTTTACTAATTAAGCACCAAAACATCATGTTTAACAACAAATTTGACAGAAAAAGTAGTTCAATACGTAGTAATGCTATGTAGTAATTACTGTATTTACGAATTTAGCGCCAAAATATCACAATGTATTGAAAACATTGACTACAAAAATGGCTTGGATAATCCAGAAGCTTGGATAAGCGAGTGTTGGATAAGTGAGACTCTACTGTATATAAACCCCACTTGCCTAGTTTCTAACAGACCTCACCACCTCTGAGGATGCCTGCCATAAATGTGGGAGAAACGTCAGGAGAGAATGCTCCTTGAACATGGCCAGACAGCCCGGAAAACCCACAGCAACCCTTGGCGGAGTGGTTTGTTTGAAAAGTGTTGGAGAAGTGAGACTCTACTGTATATAAACCCCACTTGCCTAGTTTCCTACAGACCTCACCACCTCCGAGGATGCCTGCCATAGATGTGGGTGAAACGTCAGGAGAGAATGCTCCTTGAACATGGCCAGACAGCCCGGAAAACCCACAGCAACCCTTGGCGGAGTGGTTTGTTTGAAAAGTGTTGGATAAGTGAGACTCTACTGTATATAAACCCCACTTGCCTAGTTTCTAACAGACCTCACCACCTCCGAGGATGCCTGCCATAGATGTGGGTGAAACGTCAGGAGAGAATGCTCCTTGAACATGGCCAGACAGCCCGGAAAACTCACAGCAACCCTTGGCGGAGTGGCTTGTTTGAAAAGTGTTGGATAAGTGAGACTCTACTGTATATAAACCCCACTTGCCTAGTTTCTAACAGACCTCACCACCTCTGAGGATGCCTGCCATAGATATGGGCGAAACGTCAGGAGAGAATGCTCCTTGAACATGGCCAGACAGCCCAGAAAACTCACAGCATCCCTTGGCGGAGTGGTTTGTTTGAAAAGTTTCAAACACTCGCATTTCCTCTTGAAAATAGACGTAAAACTCTGGTTGCATCGGCAAATGAGAATACGACTCTATGAACAAACCATTAAACACCACGGCAAACCACTAAACACATCGAGTCTAAGCTCACTCCCGGATCAAGTTAAACAGCAATATTGAGAGCTAATTCCATTCAAAAGACACGAAAGGGCAGAAAGAAATGCGCAGAGCTTGGAGATGAACATCTTGGTGCAACAACTATCCAAAAGACGACCAAATATATACATTTTCAATGCAAGATATCCAAACCATGGCCAAGGCACAAGGAACAACAAATAAAGTCAAAACCCTGGTTTGCAAAATGCCTGAAACAAACCCACGTAAAGACGTAAATCCGATGTATCTACCTCATTTGTGTTCCAACGGTGCCTCTCTTTTGGTAAACTGGAACATTTTGGTAGACATTCAAGCAGCTTCTTCGGCAAAAAGATCTTTACATGACTTCCATTGCTGTTCCCATGATCATCTGGAAAGAGGGGTAGAAAACATAAACATAAGTCAACGGCAACAGAAAACTCTCTTAGTTGTATACATTCCAGCTTGGTAACCTATTGGATTTAATATTTTAGGTTAAAAAAGTAAAGGAATAATATTAATATTAATTTTCTTACAGAGGCATCATTTCGCCTTGAAAGCATGGCTTGCATGATTTGGGAGACCAGACGGTGATAGCAAATGAATATTACCAAGGAATAATATTAATAATAATAATAATAGTAATAAGTTCCAAAGTTTTAGGTGCTCTTACTGCCTATTACAGGGAAAACCAGTTGATCCCTAATCCATCTAAAACACAGACACAGAATTTCATCTATGCTGATGTTGTGAGAGGAGGCTCTATGAGAGTGAAGCTGTTTATCAGCATGAGAAAGAAGCCCAGCGTGGAAGCAAAGAAGGAAGTATAAACAATGTGTGTGAAGCTCCAGTGTGAAGACTGCTGTGTGAAAAAAGCTCCTGTGAGAAGCTGCTGTGTAAGTTTGTTGTGAGAGGAGGCTCTATAAGAGCGAAGCTGTTTATCAGCATGAGAAAGAAGCCCAGCGTGGAAGCAAAGAAGGAAGTATAAACAATGTGTGTGAAGCTCCAGTGTGAAGACTGCTGTGTGAAAAAAGCTCCTGTGAGAAGCTGCTGTGTAAGTTTGTTGTGAGAGGAGGCTCTATGAGAGCGAAGCTGTTTATCTGCATGAGAAGTCAGCCCAGCTTGAAAGCAAAGAAGGAAGTCTAAACAATGTGTGTGACGCTCCAGTGTGAAGGCTGCTGTGTGTAAAAAAGCTCCTGTGAGAAGCTGCTGTGTAAGTTTGTTGTGAGAGGAGGCTCTATGAGAGCGAAGCTGTTTATCTGCATGAGAAAAAAGCCCAGCGTGGAAGCAAAGAAGGAAGTATAAACAATGTGTGTGAGCCTCCAGTGTGTAAAAAAAAGCTCCTGTGAGAAGCTGCTGTGTAAGTTTGTTGTGAGAGGAGGCTCTATGAGAGCGAAGCTGTTTATCTGCATGAGAAAGAAGCCTAGCGTGGAAGCAAAGAAGGAAGTATAAACAATGTGTGTGAGCCTCCAGTGTGTAAAAAAAAGCTCCTGTGAGAAGCTGCTGTGTAAGTTTGTTGTGAGAGAAGGCTCTATGAGAGCGAAGCTGTTTATCTGCATGAGAAAAAAGCCCAGCGTGGAAGCAAAGAAGAAGTATAAACAATGTGTGTGAGCCTCCAGTGTGTAAAAAAAAGCTCCTGTGAGAAGCTGCTGTGTAAGTTTGTTGTGAGAGGAGGCTCTATGAGAGCGAAGCTGTTTATCTGCATGAGAAAGAAGCCTAGCGTGGAAGCAAAGAAGAAAGTATTAACAATGTGTGTGAAGCTCCAGTGTGAAGGCTGCTGTGTGTTAAAAAAAGCTCCTGTGAGAAGCTGCTGTGTAAGTTTGTTGTGAGAGGAGGCTTCTGGAACATGGCCAGGCCGCCCGGAAAACACACAACAACCCTATGATTCCAGCCATGAAAGCCTTCGACAACACATGAACTGGGTTTGCACACTTCTGGGTGATTCTCTTATGAGTCTTTTCCAACGTTGACGTTGTCCCGGCTCGACCCCCCCCCCCCCCGGCTGCCCCATTGCCCTACATCCTTAGAGGCAAAATGTGTGTCCTTAGATCCAAACAGCAGCCTGGGTAATGGGGAGCGCACCTCCGAAAAAGGCAGCCGGCGTCGCTTGCGGGCAGAAGTGAATGAATGAGGACAATGAAATGCACTTAATGAAGTTCTCGCTCTTAGGCAGAATCGGAAGATTATTCCTCCAGGCAACCAAGGAACGAACGAACAGAGGAAATCAAGATGTCATCGGAAGGAGACGTTTCTCCCGAGGAGTAACATATGGGGACCAAACACCTTGCCACTCGTTGATCTGCATCCATTATAGCCTTATAGGTAAATGGCAAAAGAGCTTTGAATGAGGAGGTCTTTGTATCCACTTACATCCTTTTATCATGTTTTCGTCCCACTGTTATTTTAAATTGTTTGTTTTCTAACTTTTCTGTATCCTCTTCGGATACCTTTTTGCAAACCCTCCCGAACCATGTCTACAATAGGCAAAACAAAAGCCAAATATGGAGACACTAAATAACTATACAAAGTTGTGGAGTTGGGGCAGAAATGTTTCCCTTTCTTCCCTGTGGCCTATTCTCCAATGTTAATCCCACCGCAAGGCTTCTGTCATGTCCATGCAAGCTAGAGCTGACAGACGGGAGCTCACCAGACTTTAGAACATCCTGCAGGTCACTTCTGGTGTGAGAGAATTGGCTGTCTACAAACACGCTGTCCAGGAGACATTGAGCGGATGCATTACCATCCTGCTGGGAGGCTTCTCTCATGTCCACGCAAGCTAGAGCTGACAGATGGGAGCTCACCCGGCTTGAGAACATCCCTAAAGTCGCTTCTGGTGTGAGAATTGGCTGTCTACAAACACGCTGTCCAGGAGACATTGAGCGGATGCATTACCATCCTGCTGGGAGGCTTCTCTCATGTCCACGCAAGCTAGAGCTGACAGATGGGAGCTCACCCGGCTTGAGAACATCCCTAAAGTCGCTTCTGGTGTGAGAATTGGCTGTCTATAGAGACGTTGCCCTTGGGAGATTGCCCAGATGGGTTACCATCCTGTTGGGAGGCTTCTCTCATGTCCACGCAAGCTAGAGCTGACAGATGGGAGCTCACTCGACTTTAGAATATCCTGCAAGTCACTTCTGGTGTGAGAGAATTGGCTGTCTACAGAGACATCGCCCTTGGGAGATTGCCCAGATGGGTTACTATCCTGTTGGGAGGCTTCTCTCATGTCCACGCAAGCTAGAGCTGACAGACGGGAGCTCACCCGACTTGAGAACATACTGCAAGTCGCTCTTCTTTGGCAGAAAAGGCTTCAAAAGGCCTAGCAAGCTCTTCGTGTTAAAGTGGGCACTTTAAACCCACTCATTACATGATTTTGTTCCATTTTTCCTCCCTGGCTTTGTATGAAGTTGCGATGTTTTTCTACCGCCTGCAGCCCCCGGGGCCTTCAAGGGGGAGGCCGAGATTTCTCCCGTCGTCATCATCCCAATAAATAAAATATCAACCCAGATCCAGATCAGCCCACGGCACGGAAAAGGTCAACCGGGGACACCAAGGATCGGCTGCGTTTCACTGCAAAACCTTGCGAAGGATGCACACTTACAGAAGAAAATGCCTCTGAGCATGTGCTGACAGCCACAAACCATGACAAAACATTTGGAGATGCATACGTCAATTCTTGCACACCTTTAAGACATCAAGATTTCTCCATAACCTTTCTAGTATGTTCAGTTACTGATCAATTCCATGTTTGCTGTGTGCCACAGAAAAGAATAGGAAAGGGTTAAGGGAGAGGCAGTGGGCGGAGTCATGCAAATGAGAAGAGAAAGGAACACTGGGATGTGCTCGCTGTAACCTACAATGTCCTGGGAGGAAGTGACTTGGTGGCTCCTCAGCACTGGGAACTATAGCCTGTTTGTGGAGACTGGAAGCTGTTGCCACATACACACATATAGATTTTCACTTTTATTATGTGGATAGAAGATAGAAGATGTATATCTATACAATTTTTACAATGTTTATGTGTTTTACTTATGTGGTAACCCACCTCGAGCCACGAGGAGAGGTGGGTAAGAAATAAAATTATTATCTTATATATATCTATATATATAAAAGGGTAATGGAATCACGGCACCGGACAAAACAACTAAACTAAACGCCCCACAACCTCGAAAATTGACAACACAACCTCTCATCCACGCCTCTACGTTCATACAAGAAAAAGAAAGAAAAATTAAGTCCTAGCCACAGCAACACGTGGCCAGGCATAGCTATCTATATATATAAAAGGGCAATGGAATCACGGCACCGGACAAAACAACTAAACTAAATGCCCCACAACCTTGAAAATTGACAGCACAACCTCTCATCCACGCCTCTACGTTCATACAACAAAAAGAAAAAAAATTAAGTCCTAGCCACAGCAACGTGTGGCCAGGCATAGCTATCTATATATATAAAAGGGCAATGGAATCACGGCACCGGACAAAACAACTAAACTAAATGCCCCACAACCTTGAAAATTGACAGCACAACCTCTCATCCACGCCTCTACGTTCATACAACGAAAAGAAAAGAAAAATTAAGTCCTAGCCACAGCAACGCTTGGCCGGGCACAGCTAGTATATATATATATAAATGTAATGTGCATAATTAGGACCGAGTTAACAACAAAACCATTAGGCCAAATCACACCAAATTTGGCTACAAAATGAATCACTTTCCAAAGAGTGACCACCAAAAAACAACAACACCATGCCTGTATTTAGAAAGCAGCCAGGCTTTTAAGCTGCAAGACTATTCAGTGCAATTCAAGCAAGGATTCCCCTAGAATGCAAGTACCCAGGCTTCCAAGCGGCAAGCCTATTCCATTGCATTCAAGTTCACCAAACAAGGATTCCCAGGCTTTGAGGATGCAAGGCTATTCACTTGGCCAACAAAGGATTCCCATACGCCACAGCAACGCGTGGCCGGGCACAGCTAGTCATTATTATTATTATTATTATTATTATTATTATTATTATTATTATTAGAAGAAGAAGAATCATAGAATCATTGAATAGTAGAGTTGGAAGAGACCTCACGGGCCATCCAGTCCAACCCCCTACAAGAAGCAGGAAATCACATTCAAAGCATTATTTTATTATGACACAGCAAACAAGATAGATATACTGGATTTGTTGTTGTTGTTGTTATTATTATTATTATTATTATTATTATTATTATTATCAGATGCAATGTCTGTCTTGTCCATGGAACAAAAAGGAGGGAGAAATACACAGGAAAGGTTCCTGACAATTAAAATATATTTCAGAAAGGAATACTCTACAGAACAGAGCTCAAGAGACCGAGAAAGTCTTTCCAGATGACCTTCAGAGACCTTCGGGATCAACGCGGGAGAAGATGGTGGTGTCTCCCATAATCACGTTTTTAGCTGTGAAGGAAAAGCAGCAACGAAGTCCTCCAGCGCTATCTGAATTATGTAATATTTCAAAATGCTGTCATGCGTTTCTCCTATTGCTTCTAGTGGCCTCGAGAGCAAAGCAGTGGGGCCTCAAGGGCAGAGAAAACCCTGCCAATAGATTCCGATCCAATTCCTCAACCCAGATCCTTCTGTTCATGATCTGCTGCCCCGAGTCAATAAAACCCAAATGCAACGGCTCCTCAACAGCAGCAGCTGTGGACTACATTTTACAAGCAGAGGAATCAAATCAGACAACCACGAAGGAGAAAAAAATCCACATTCCGACGGGAAGCAGGCCTTCAGACATCTGTTTGTCAAACTGCAGAGGTAGACGCCGCAAAGACAGCAGGGACGGCACTTTCAATCCCTTTCAATCCTCCGATTCTGCAAAAGGTACCGCCAGGAGCTTGTCCTCAACCCACCCAATCGATGTTTAATAGCTACCAGCACTAAAAAAGAGACAGCGTTAACATCCTCCCTTAGCTGTAATCTTCCCAAACATCTTCACGTTTGGATGCAGTGTCTAGTTTTATTATTATTACTAGCTTGGGTCATTTGAGAAAGGCATTGTTTCCCTGTGTTCCAAATGTAGTCTAGATCCAATGTCAGGTGGGTTCAGTGGGTGCGGGTGAACTACAACTCCCATATGTAAGTCCCATCATCCATGGTCCATCCCTCTCCAAACAGCACCATGATGTAGAGTAGGTCATGGGAGCCCTATCTGCCAAGTTTGGTCTTGATCAGTCATTGGTGAGGGTCATAGTGGTCTCAGGACGTTAGTGAAGGTACTGCAAGTCCCATCACCCTTGGTCTGTCACCCCCAAACCGCACCAGGATGTATAGTTGGTCATAGGGGGTATGTGTGCCAAATTTGGTTTTGATCAGTCATTGGTGTGGGTTGCAGTGGTCTCAGTAAGTTAAGTGAAGGAGCTGGAGCTGATAAGAGGGAGCTCATCCGTGATCTCCCTAGGTTGGATTCAAACCTGGCAGCCTTTTGGTCAGCAACCAAACCTTCAAATCATAAGGCTTTAACCCACCACACCACCAGAGGCTCCTATTATTTATTATTGTATATATATACAATTTTTATATCTATCTATCTATCTATCTATCTATCTATCTATCTATCTATCTATATACATATATAGTAGAGTCTTGCTTATCCAACGTAAACGGGCTGGCAGAATGTTGGATAAGCGAATATCTTGGATAGTAAGGAGGGATTAAGGAAAAGCCTATTAAACATCAAATTAGGTTATGATTTTACAAATTAAGCACCAAACATCATGTTATACCACAAATTTTAAAGAAAGGGTAGTTCAATACACAGTAATGCTATGTAGTAATTACTGTATTTACAAATTTAGCACCAAAATATCATGATGTATTGAAAACATTGACTACAAAAATGTGTTGGATAATCCAGAACGTTGGATAAGTGAGTGTTGGATAAGTGAGACTCTACTGTAATAATAAATAGAGTAAAATAATAAATGCAATAATAATAAGATCAGAGTGAAATAATAAATGTATTAATAATAAAAATAGAGTAAAATAAATGTAATAGTAGCAACAATAATAGAGTAAAATAATAAATGTAATAATACCAATAATAATAGAGAAAAATAATAAATGGACCATATATTCTCGAGTATAAGCTGACCCAAATATAAGCCAACCAGGACCCTGACCCGAGTATAAGCCGAGGGGGGCTTTTTCAGTCTTAAAAAAGGGGCTGAAAAACTAGGCTTATACTCAAGTGTATACAGTACTATTAACGCAACATACAACACAACCATAATAAAAAACATCAACACAATTACTATTAGCGCAACATACAACACAACCATAATAAAATAAATCAACACAATTACTATTAGCACAACATATGTGGACCCACACCAAAAACGTCTCCTTTTGGGGCACATAGGCGCTGTCTTTATGATGTCCCCAAAAGATTCGGCATTTGCAGTATAACCGTGGAAGTAGGACACCAAAGGAAGACATGCTCGATTCTGATAAACAGGGATTCCCTGGACACACTCTCAAGACGAGCACCATGGGTACCTAAATATTTCAACATATGCTTCAGGGAATCATATGTTGAAATATTTAGGTAGCCGTGGTGCTCATAAAACAGAGAGGAAATGAGACCAACACCTTCGGATTCAACAAATGGTGCAAGACGGAGAAACGTCTTCATCAAAGGCTTTCCTGAGCTCTCCCCTAAGAGGAGAAACACATGCCCCGAAAGGCACCCAAAGGTGATCGAACCTCCCGCACCAAGACACTCGGCCCACTTGATTTCACACGCAGTTAAGCCCTGAGATTATTAAACATTACGTTTTATAAGTTAAAACCGGAACCGCATCTCCAATTATAACCCCGTCGTTAAAGGAGAGGAATGGCTCTTTTTTACACTTTTGACAGAGGTTAAGTATCATGCGATTAAGCGATGGAAAGAAAGAAAAAAGAGAGCGGGAGAATAGGCATACAAGGTCAGTAAAATGATAATAAATATTTACCAACCAGGGAGGGTATGTGTGTGTGAGATGATGACTGTCAGGCCATTTAGGACACTCGGAGCTCCGGAAAGGACAGCGTCACCCGTTTTTGGAGTTATGTAATAAGCTCGGTTTCACTCAGACAAAGAGACATAAGACAGACGATTAAGGACGAGACATGATCTCTCCTTCTCTCTCGCTCGGAACCCTTTTTTCCGTCTCCTCCTCTCTTTTGATTCAGGGATTTTTTTAATAACAAATGCTAACACCAGCATTGGGAAGAAAGCCACACAAAACGAGGCTTCGGCTGACTACCAATGACCGTCCTATGACGAGACAGATTCTCACAAATGTCAGGCCAAGGTGGGCCCGCTGCCGGATTAAATCACAGAAGGTGAACTGTCTGAACAGTCCCAGAAGAAACAACACTCCGGAACCTTTTACGTGTCATTCAGGGAAACTGAGGGTTTATAAGGTGACTTCCACCTTGTTACACATGGAGAAAAACAGGAGGAGGAGGAGGAAGAAAGATAAGAAGATAATCCAGTATTGGGGTTCTCCATTTACTCCCATTTCCCTGTATTGTCCCCACTCCCATATGGTCCTGATAGAAATGATGGATTTAGGAACTAAGAGAAGATGCTTGGTTTTGAATATTCCATTCCTAAAAGCCATCCCATAGATATAGCAAAATAATATGGTTGCACTATTTACAAGCTTTCCATAACACAAATAAAGTTATTTATACTTCCTTCTTTGCTTCCACGCTGGGCTTCTTTCTCATGCAGATAAACAGCTTCGCTACCACAGAGCCTCCTCTCACACTGAACTTACACAGAAGCTTGACACAGTAGCTTTACACACAGCAACCTTCACACTTAAGCTTCACAAATGAGGCCTTAAACCTGGGCCTTCTCTCGCTGAAGCTTCCTTCTTTGTTTCCACGCTGGGCTTCTTTCTCATGCAGATAAACAGCTTCGCTACCACAGAGCCTCCTCTCACACTGAACTTACACAGAAGCTTGACACAGTAGCTTTACACACAGCAACCTTCACACTGAAGCTTCACAAATGATGCCTTAAACCTGGGCCTTCTCTCGCTGAAGCTTCCTTGTTTCCACGCTGGGCTTCTTTCTCATGCAGATAAACAGCTTCGCTCTCACAGAGCCTCCTCTCACACTGAACTTACACAGTAGCTTATTTTACACACAGCAGCCTTCACACTGGAGCATCTCAGGATGACGTTAGCTTATTTAACCCTTTCAGTGCTTGACTCATATTATTGTAATTAAAAATACCTAGCTAATTTTTAATATTTCTGACAGGAGGAACAAAAGAAGCAGGAAAAGGAGCAGGACGAAGAAAAAGAAGAGGATAATGCCAGCGTCGGGGTTCTCCATTTACTCCCATTTCCCTGTATTGTCCCCACTCTGTCACTCCCATGTGGCCTTGCTTCTACGCTGGGCTTCTTTCTCATGTAGATAAACAGCTTTGCTACCACAGAGCCTCCTCTCACACTGAACTTACACAGCAGATTCACATAACTGCTGTATACATCTTTACTTCAACGCTGGGCTTCTTTCTCATGAAGAGAAACAGCTTCGCTACCACAGAGCCTCCTCTCACACTGAACTTATACAGCAGATTCACTTAGTTGCTGTATACTTCTTTACTTCCACACTGGGCTTCTTTCTCATGAAGAGAAACAGCTTCGCTACCACAGAGCCTCCTCTCACACTGAACTTACACAGTAGATTCACATAGCTGCTGTGTACTTCTTTTATACTTCCTTCTTTACTTCCAGACTGGGCTTCTTTCTCATGCAGATAAACAGCTTCGCTACCACAGAGCGTCCTCTGACACTGAACGTACACAGCAGATTCACATAGCTGCTGTATACTTCCTTCTTTACTTCCACACTGGGCTTCTTTCTCATTCTTCGCTACCACAGAGCCTCCTCTCACACTGAACTTACACAGGAGATTCACATAGCTGCTGTGTACTTCTTTACTTCCACGCTGGGCTTCTTTCTCATGCAGATAAACAGCTTCGCTACCACAGAGCCTCCTCTCACAACAAACTTACACAGCAGCTTCTCACAGGAGCTTTTTTTTACACACTGGAGGCTCACACACATTGTTTATACTTCTTCTTTGCTTCCACGCTGGGCTTCTTTCTCATGCAGATAAACAGCTTCGCTCTCATAGAGCCTCCTCTCTCACACTGAACTTACACAGCAGATTCACATAGCTGCTGTGTACTTCTTTACTTCCACGCTGGGCTTCTTTCTCATGCAGATAAACAGCTTCGCTACCACAGAGCCTCCTCTCACACTGAACATACACAGCAGATTCACATAGCTGCTGAGTACTTCCTTTATACTTCCTTCTTTACTTCCACACTGGGCTTCTTTCTCATGCAGATAAACAGCTTCGCTACCACAGAGCCTCCTCTCACACTGAACTTACACAGCAGATTCACATCCAACTCAGCAGAGTCACATAGCTGCTGTGTACTGCCTTTATACTTCCTTATTTCCATGCTGGGCTTCTTTCTCATGCAGATAAACAGCTTCGCTACCACAGAGCCTCCTCCCACATTGAACTTACACAGCAGATTCACATCCAACTCTAGGATAATAGATGTTTATATGGGAGGAAAGCATCCCTTAGAATCAAAGAAATACAGCAGTGGAGTGCAACAGAAGTCCTCCTATTCTGGCCAAAGTTTCCGACACATGTATACGAATAAATGGAAAATTCCAACACCAAATCGCATCCCACGTCTCCGGATACAGTGTGCAAAGAGACAATCTTATATCGGATCCCTTGATGATGATATGGACCCAACTGCGTCACTTTCCAAAGTCTATAAAATCCCTTTATTGTTAACTTAAGATGCCACCTTTCTCCTTCCCTCTCGGAAAAGGGATCAGTCCAGATTCCCCGCTCTGAATATCTCTGACAGTGCATCACTACCCCCTTGTGGATACGTAATAAAAGGATCCGCTCCCGGTTTTCTGAGCTATCTTCTCGCCAGGCAACTTCCACTGGGAAGTTACTGCATTTTAACCTCTTCCACCCACAGGAATTGCTTATGAACCTACTCAGCCAGTCTTTCCAAGCCACGACGAAAGAAACACTCACCGGTGAAATAATTATATATATATACACACACATACATATACAATATAATTTACAATCATACATAATAATATATTGTATATACATATAATATTAATAATATTATATTGCAATCTATATATATAAAAGAGTGATGGCATCACGGCAACCAACAAAACAACAAAACTACAGGCCCCACAACCTCAAAATTTGACAACACAACCCATCATCCACGCCTCTAGGTTGATACAACAAAAAGAAAATAAAAATAAAGTCCTAATTAGAGGGAGAGGAATAATTGTTTTTATCCAATTGCTGCCAGTTAGAAGGCTAAGCTCCTCCAACTTGGTCTCCTAGCAACCCAATAAAAAATAATAAAAAACACTAAAAATAATTAAAAACACTAAAAAATTAATACAATAAAATACTATAATAACAGAAAATAACTAAAAATAATGCAAGAAAATAATAAAATATAATAAATAAAAACATAACTTACAATAAAAATAATTTAAAAATACAAATGACGTCAAATAAAAATTACACAACAATTTTTAACCAATACCAATACCACCACCACTTTGCCACAGCAACGCGTGGCCGGGCACAGCTAGTATGATATATATATATATACACAATATAATTTACAATCATATATAATATATTGTATATACATATAATATTAATAATATTATATTGTAATATGATATATATATATATACAATATAATTTACAATCATATATAATAAAATATATTCTATATACATATAATATTGATAATATTATATTGTAATATGATATAGAGTAGAGTCTCGCTTATCCAACATAAACGGGCCGGCAGAACGTTGGATAAGCGAATATGTTGGATAATAAGGAGGGATCAAGGAAAAGTCTATCAAACGTCAAATTAGGTTAGGATTTTACAACTTAAGCACCAAAACTTCATGTTATACAACAAATTTGACAGAAAAAGTAGTTCAGTATAATGTTATGTTGTAATTACTGTATTTACGAATTTAGCACCAAAATATCGCGATATATTGAAAACATTGACTACAAAAATGTGTTGGATAACCCAGAACATTGCATAAGCGAGTCTTGGATAAGTGAAACTCTACTCTATGTATGTATGTATGTAAGTAAGTATGTATATATATATATATATATATACACACACACATATATATACAATATAATTTACAATCATATATAATACTAGCTGTGCCCGGCCACACGTTGCTATGGCGAAGTCTGGTGGTCTGGGAAATAAAGTATTGAGGAATTGGTGGTAGTTAAGGTCAAGGGTAAAGGTTTTCCCCAGACATTAAGTCCAGTTGTGTCTTACTCTGGGGGTTGGTGCTCATCTCCATTTCTAAGCCGAAGAGCCGGCGTTGTCCGTAGACTCCTCCAAGGTCATGTGGGATGACTACATGGAGCGGCGTTACCTTCCCGCCGGAGCAGTACCTATTGATGCACTCACATTTGCATGTTTTTGAACTTCTGGGTTGGCAGAAGCTGGGGCTAACAGTAAAGGCTCACTCTGGTCCCCCAATTCAAACCTGCGGCCTTTCAGTCCAGAAGTTCAGCAGCTCAGCGCTTTAACACGCTGCGCCATCAGGGGATATTATTTCCTAAAGGTTGTGAATATATAATATTTCTGATTGGTTTTTTTTGTTTGTTGGAGGCAAGTATGAATGCTGCAATTAGGAAAAATGATTAGGATGTAATGCCCTTGCAGCTTTAAAGCCTGGCTGTTTCCTCCCTGAGTGAATTTTTTGTGGGGAGGTGTTAGCTGGCCCTGATTGTTTCCTGTCTGGAATTCCCTTGTTTTCAGAGTGGTATTGTTTGCGATATTTTATGTGCTTCTACTGTCTGTGGCCCTGAGAAAACAGAGGATTTGCCAGACTTTGATGATGGGAATACTTTGTTGGGAGGTGTTAGCTGGCCCTGATTGTTTCCTGTGTGGAATTCCCCTGTTTATTTACTGTCCTGGTTTTAGAGATTATATTGTTCTGCATTATTCTATCCCAGTAATTATTTCATATTAAAGAAGAATCTCACTTATCCAACATTCGCTTATACAATGTTCTGGATTATCCAACGCAGTCTGCCTTTTCATAATCAATGTTTTTGTAGTCAGTGTTTTAAATTCATTGTGATAATTTAGTGGTAAATTTGTAAATACAGTAGAGTCTCACTTATCCAACATAAACAGGCCGGCAGAATGTTGGATAAGCGAATATGTTGGATAATAAGGAGGGATTAAGGATAAGCCTATTAAACATCAAATTAAGTTATGATTTCACAAATTAAGGACCAAAACATCATGTTAGACAACAAATTTGGAAGAAAAAGTAGTTCAATACACAGTAATTCTATGTAGAAATTACTGGATTTATGAATTTAGCACTAAAATATCACGATATATTGAAAGCATTGACTACAAAAATGCGTTGGATAATCCAGAACGTTGGATAAGCGAGTGTTGGATAAGTGAGACTCTACTGTAATTACTACATAGCATTACTGCGCATGGAACTACTTTTTCTGTCAAATTTGTTGTATAATATGATGTTTTGGTGCTTAATTTGTATAACGATTACCTAATTTGATGTTTAATTGGCTTTTCCTGAATCCCTTCTTATTATCCAACATATTCACTTATCCTGCCGGCCTGTTTACGTTGGATAAGTGAGACTCTACTGTATATTTCTAATCTTATATTATCTGCTCAGAACTGGATTATCTGAGGCCCCTTCTTCACAGCTGTATAAAATGCACACTGAGGTGGATTATATGGCAGTCTGGAGTCAAGATAATCCAGTGCAAAGCAGATAATATAAGATTATAAATGGGTTATATAGCTGTGTGGAAGGGCCTTGAGTCTACACTGCCATATAATCCAGTGCAAATTAGATAATCTGTGGAAGAAGTCTAAGTGAGGCCTAAATCTGCCTGTCCCCTAACTGAAACCTGGCTGTCCCTTGGCTGGTTGCTAGGCAACCAAGTGGGCAGAGATTAGCCCTCTAAACTGGCAGCAATTGGATAAAAAAAATTATTGCTCTCCCTCTAATTAGGACTTTATTTTTCTTTTCTTTTTGTTGTATCAACCTTGAGGCGTGGATGATGGGTTGTGTTGTCAAATTTTGAGGTTGGGGGGCCTGTACTTTTGTTGTTTTGTGAATTGCCGTGATGCCGTCACTCTTTTATATATATAGATAATATACTGTATATAGATGTAATATTTATAATAATATTATAATGGAATGCAATACTATACTACTAATAATACAATATAATAATATTAATTATACATTACATATTAAATGTAATATTACTAATAATATTACCATGTACAGTAGAGTCTCACTTATCCAACATAAACGGGCCGGCAGAATGTTGGATAAGCAAATATGTTGGATAATAAGGAGAGATTAAGAAAACGCCTATTAAATATCAAAATAGGTTTTGATTTTACAAATTAAGCACCAAAACATCCTGTTATACAACAAATATGAAAGAAAACGTAGTTCATTACACATTAATGCTATGTAGTAATTACTGTATTTATGAATTTAGCACCAAAATATTACAATGCATTGAAAATATTGACTACAAAAATGTGTTGGATAATCCAGAATGTTGGATAAGTGAGACTCTACTGTAATGATATAGTACAATATAGTAATTTAATGCTTATATTGTGCTATGCTAATAATATATTGTATGTTCATTTGATTTGTAAGCCGCTCTGAGTCCCCTTCGGGGTGAGAAGAGTGGGATATAAATGTAGTAAATAAATAATAATAATAATAATAATAATAATAATAATAATAATAATAATAATAAAAATGGACAGCCTTGGGATGGCCCATATTCTTTGCCTTTCCTATCTCAAGCATATCACGTTTGGCTTGGTTTTGGGCTGGACCTAAACTTAAACAGGCCTCTGGACTCACAATACTGTTCAAGCCTGACCGGAACCTCAAATATATGGAAATTAAAAATGTCAAACACCAAAATACTTGAGATTAACATCACCTCCTACAGTTGGGGTCAAGTGAGACCAAAACATAGGCAGCCTGGACATGGACGGAGGTTGATAGGGAGACGTAAATACAGAAATCCACTGATAAATTCGTTTTCCAAGGCAGAGAGAAGTGGGAAAGATTGACAGACAGGGATTTGGGGGGGGGGGGGGGGGGGGGACCACACTATCGGTACTATTAAACCCAAGGCAGGCTCTGAGCGTAATAAGTGGATGACGCCTCACCTCCCACTCGGCCGCCTCCGGAAAGACGCTTCTGCCTGGCAGAGGAGCCGGGGGAGAGGACGCATCCCAGCATCCAGGGGCTCCCAGCTCTGCATGCCCATGCGAAGCCAGGACTGGAGAGAAGGGTGGGAAGGGAGGGGAGGGACTAGCGGCATCCCACGCCAGCCACGCGGGCACGGAAGGAAGAAAGGAAGGAAGGCAGTCCTCGCAACATCTGTCCGAAGCCATTGAGCACAACACTCTTCCATGGTGGTGGCAGGCGTTGGGCCTTGAAGCATCTGCATGTGCACCACTCACCCACCAACACTTCCTAACTGGGCAGCGAAAACCTTGTTTACCTGAATGGCTTATCTATAATAATAATAATAAGTACAAGAAAACCGCACTACAAACTAGAGCTGACAGCTGGCATAACAAAACATTGTATGGAAAGTTCCTTGACAAAATTGAAGGAAAAGCTGACAAGGAGAAGACCTGGCTATGACCATTCATCATTCACTGCACCCTCGCAGTGATGTTGACCGGCTATATCTGCCTAGAAGATCAGGGGGCAGAGGACTCTTACAAGTAAAACAAGCAGTCAAAGAAGAAGAACATGCCCTGGCAGAATATGTCAAGCAAAGTGAAGAACCTGCTTTGACTGAAGTCCAAAATCAGAAACTCCTCAAAGCACAGCAGACAAAAAACCAGTACAAGAAAACCGTACTACAAACTAGAGCTGACAGCTGGCACAACAAAACATTGCATGGAAAGTTCCTTGACAAAATTGAAGGAAAAGCTGATGAGGAGAAGACCTGGCTATGACCATTCATCATTCACTGCACCCTCGCAGTGATGTTGACCAGCTGTATCTGCCTAGAAGATCAGGGGGCAGAGGACTCTTACAAGTAAAACAAGCAGTCAAAGAAGAAGAACATGCCCTGGCAGAAGATGTCGAGCAAAGTGAAGAACCTGCTTTGACTGAAGTCAAAAATCAGAAACTCCTCAAAGCACAGCAGACAAAAAAACCAGTACAAGAAAACCGCACTACAAACTAGAGCTGACAGCTGGCACAACAAAACATTGCATGGAAAGTTCCTTGACAAAATTGAAGGAAAAGCTGATAAGGAGAAGACCTGGCTCTGGCTCTGAAGAAGGAGACAGAAGGCCTGATCCTTGCAGCCCTAGACACTTGGGAAGTGTTCGACTTGTGATTTTGTGATACGAAATCCAGCATATCTATTTTGTTTGCTGTGTCATAATAAAATAATAATAACAATAATAATAATAATAATAATAATAATAATAATAATACAGTAGAGTCTCACTTATCCAACGTTCTGGATTATCCAACACATGTAATAGGGATCTGCATGCATTATTCGCCGATACATCACACAATCCTAGACACTTGGTATCCAACATGTAATCCAGTACAACAGCCAGCAGAGTGTCTGCTGTGGACTCATCTTGTTGTGTTTCAAATAATAATAATAACAACAACAACAACAACAACAATAATAATAATACATGATACATCACACAGTCCTAGAGACTTGGGAAGTGTCCAACGTGTGATCCAATACAATAGCCAGCAGAGTGTCTGCTATGGACTTACCTTGTTGTGTTTCAAATAATAATAATAATAATACATGATACATCACACAGTCCTAGAAACTTGAGAAGTATCCCACATGTAATCCAATACAGCAGCCAGCAGAGTGTCTGCTGTGGACTCATCTTGTTGTGTTTCAAATAATAATAATAATAATAATAATAATAATAATAATAATAATAATAATAATAATACAGTCCTAGACACTTGGGAAGTGTTCAACATGTGATTGTGATACAAAATCCAGCATATCTATCTTGTTTGCTGTGACATAATAAAATAATAATAATAATAAATATAATAATAATAAGTCCTAGACACTTGGGAAGTGTCCGACGTGTGATCCAATACAACAGCCAGCAGAGTGTCTGCTGTGGACTCATCTTGTTGTGTTTCAAATAATAATAATAATAATAATAAGATACTGTGGGACTTCTGAATCCAGACTGACAAAGTTCTGGAACACAACACACCAGATATCACAGTTGTGGAAAAGAACAAGGTTTGGATAATTGATGTCGCCATCCCAGGTGACAGTCGCATTGATGAAAAACAACAGGAAAAACTCAGCCGCTATCAGGACCTCAAGATTGAACTTCAAAGACTCTGGCAGAAACCAGTGCAGGTGGTCCCGGTGGTGATGGGCACATTGGGTGCCGTGCCAAAAGATCTCAGCCGGCATTTGGAAACAATAGACATTGACAAAATTACGATCTGCCAACTGCAAAAGGCCACCCTACTGGGATCTGCACGCATCATCCGAAAATACATCACACAGTCCTAGACACTTGGGAAGTGTTCGACTTGTGGTTTTGTGAAACGAAATCCAGCATGTCTATCTTGTTTGCTGTGTCATACAACATCGTTGTGTCAATAATAATAATAATAATACATGATACATCACACAGTCCTAGAACCATGGGAAGTGTCCAATGTGTGATCCAATACAACAGCCAGCAGCGCGTCTGCTGTGGACTCATCTTGTGTTCCAAATAATAATAATAATAATAATAATAATAATAATAATAATAATAATAACAACTTGGAAAGTGTCGGACGTGTGATCCAATACAACAGCGAGCAGAGTGTCTGCTGTGGACTTATCTTGTTGTGTTTCAAATAATAATAATAATAATAATAATAATAATAATAATAAAACTTCATTTCTAGACCGCCCTCTCTCCTTAGGGACTCATGGCGGATAACAGCCGTCCCATGCATCACATTCTTTGCAAAAGGCTCCACATTCATCCCAAGGAAGAAGGGACGGGAATGGAGCGTGTCCCGCTATGAAGGTCCACTGTGTCAACAGCAGCTCCGTTTCCTTCTTGCATGCATATGTTCACAGCAGCCCCCTCTGCCTCCAGAAGCGGAGGGATGAGCAGTCAGAGGAGCGATGAAACATTCAGCTCTGCCCACGTCAAGCAGAGAAATACAGCTCCGTCCTCTCAAAGAAAGCAGAAAGCGGCAGGTCCTACTGCTGTCCTTCTACCACAAACATCTCCCCTGGGTCCTTCTGAACCTCCTCTCCTTTGTGGCCAAGGATGACCAAACTACACAACCCTACATGGTTCGGGGACAAACTGATCCCATTCCTGGACAAAGGTCCGAGGAAGAGGAACCGTGGTGGCCGTTCCTGGTCCCAAGGAGAACAGGTGGCCAGGCCACTTCACCTTGGCACCAGGAAAGGCCACCACGGTCCCTTGTGGTTCTCGCCACCAAGAACCACAACAATGCAGGTACGCCGTTCAGGCTGTAGCTCCTTACCCGTTTCGCCAACGACGGAAACATATCCTCCAAGAATCCTCAGCAGAATAATCCTTCATATAAGGACATTTTTAGAATCACGTCCAAATTTCCCTGCCCACAAATCCTTCTTCCAGACAGCAGACCACCTCCGCTCTCCGGCCTCATCCAAAACAGACGCTTGGACCAAACATCTCCATAGCCTTGGGTCACATCCGCCTCTTTATCCCCATAGGTTTGTGGCCATCATAATAATAATTTATATATTTATTAGCGACATTTATATCCCGCCCTTCTCACCCCGAAGGGGACTCAGGGCGGCTTACAAGCTATATATACATGCAATAAATTATATTATTAGTATAGCACAATATAATAATAATAATAATTTCCATCATTTCTATCCCGCCCTTCTCACCCCAAAGGAGACTCAGGGCGGCTTACAAGCTATATATACATGCAATAAATTATATTATTAGTATAGCACAATATAATAATAATAATAATTTCCATCATTTCTATCCCGCCCTTCTCACCCCAAAGGAGACTCAGGGCAGCTTACAAGCTATATATACATGCAATAAATTATATTATTAGTATAGCACAATATAATAATAATAATAATTTCCATCATTTCCATCATTTCTATCCCGCCCTTCTCACCCCAAAGGAGACTCAGGGCAGCTTACAAGCTATATATACATGCAATAAATTATATTATTAGTATAGCACAATATAATAATAATAATAATAATAATAATAATAATAATAATTTCCATCATTTCCATCATTTCTATCCCGCCCTTCTCACCCCGAAGGAGACTCAGGGTGGCTTACAAGCTATATATACATACAATAAATTATTAGTATTATTTATGTATTTATTATTTATTAGCGACATTTATATCCCGTCCTTCTCACCCCGAAGGGGACTCAGGGCGGCGTACAAGGTATATATACATGCAATAAATTATATTATTAGTATAGCACAATATAATAATAATAATAATAATAATAATAATAATAATAATAATGTCCATCATTTCTATCCCGCCCTTCTCACCCCAAAGGGGACTCAGGGCGGCTTACAATCTATATCTATATATATGATAAATTATATTATTAGTATTATTTATTTATTTATTTATTATTAGCGACATTTCTATCCCGACCTTCTCACCCCAAAGGGGATTCTGGGCGGCTTTCAAGCTATATATACATACAATAAATTATATTATTAGTATAGCACAATATAATAATAATTTCCATCATTTCTATCCCGCCTTTCTCATCCCAAAGGAGACTCAGGGCGGCTTACAAGCTATATATACATACATTAAATTATATTATTAGTATTATTTATTTATTTATTATTAGCGACATTTATATCCCACCCGTCTCACCTCAAAGGGGACTCAGGGTGGCTTACAAGCTATATATACATACCATAAATTATACTATTAGTATTATTTATTATTTTATTTATTACTTTATTTATGTATTATTTCCATCCTTTCTATCCCGCCCTTCTCACCCGAAGGGACTCAGGGCGGCTTACAAAACTGGCAGAATTCGATGCCAATACACAACAATACCAAAGAATAAAAACAGATTTAAAACAATACAAAATACTTGAGCCATTTATCCACAAAAACCTTGTACATAAACCTTAGTCCAGACCGAGTCGAAGCCAACAAAACTTAGTATAGCACAATATTATAATAATAATAATAATAATAATAATAATAATAATAATAATAATCCAGCATATCTATTTTGTTTGCTGTATCATACTAATAATAATAATAATAATAATAATAATAATAATAACAACTTTATTCTTCTACCCCGCCTCCATCTCCCCGAAAGGACTCGAGGCGGCTTGCATGAGAAAACAAACCAACCATAACATAAATTAACATATAGTCCATGAATTTAAAACACAATAGCATAGCTACATAACAATATTTAAAACCAAGACATCAATTGCTACGTAAAGAGGGTGATTAGTGCAAAAACTCTGAGTAAAGTACAATAGAGTCTCCTTCTCAGCCTCTGTTGGGAGGGCTCTGACTGTGCCTTCCTTTACGGCAGAGTTTACTGTTATTATATTGTATTATTTATTTTTAATGTGTTTTATTCGGTTGTTGTTTTTACATGTATTTTACTTTGCTTATTGTTTGTTTTTGGGCTTGGCCCTGTGGGGAGATGGAGGTGGGATAGAAAAATAAAATTATTATTATTATTATTATTATTATTATTATTATTATTGGACTGAAGGGCCATCTGGGAGATCCCTTCCAACATGATGGGTTTCCAATATTGAATCGTTCAAGGATGCGATGGGTGGTAATAGGGGCTCCATCCTTGGGGATATGTGTGGGTTTTTTTACACTGAAACCGGATGGTCATCTTTTGGGAGGGCTTTGATTGTGTCTTCCTTTATGGCAGAATAGAGTTGGATTGGAGGGTCCTTCCAACTCTAGGATTCTATTAATTTTCAATATGGAGATCCATCTTTGGACGTGGGAGTTACACAGAAGTTGGATGGCCATCTGTCGGGTGAGTTTTGACAGTGTCTTCAGTTATGGAGAATAGGGTTGGATGAATAGTATTCTTGCTATTCTTGCACAAGTCCTTCCACAGATCTCTCTAATCCTGATAAACCCGCCATATCCCTGGTTACTGGTTGTTGAGGTTTGGTTTTGATTCATTTTAATGTTGTTTTTATACCTTGCTGGTTTCAATTGTTTAATTAGATTGTTATATGTATTATAAAACTGCGTTTTAGTTTATATATTTTGTTGTATCCTTTGGGCTCGGTCCCGCATGTAAGCCGCCCCAGATCCCTTCGGAGAGATGGTGGCGGGGTATAAAAATAAAGTTATTATTATTATTTTACACTGGAGTAGGATGGCCATCTGTTGGGAAGGCTTTAGTGCAGAATAAGGTTGGACTGGAGGGCCCTTTCAACTGTAGGATTCTATTAATTTTCAATATAGATATCCACCTTTCCCCCAATATAGATATCCATCTTTCCCCGCATCTTTCTCCTACACAAGTAGGATGGCCATCTGCCGGGAGGGGTTTGGTGGTGCCGTTCGTTATGGCAGAATAGAACCTCTAGGGTTCTATTAATTTTCAATATGGAAATCCATCTTTGGAGGAGAAGTGAAATGGCCATCTGTTGTTATTATTATTATTATTATTATTATTATTTTACACTGAAGTAAGATGGCCATCTGTTGAGAGGGCTTTAGTGCTGCCTTCCTCTATGGCAGAATAGGGTTGGACTGGAGGGCCCTTCCACCTCTAGGATTCTCTTAATTTTCAATATAATTTCCATGTTTGGAGGGGAGTTAGATGGCCATCTGTTGGGAAGGCTTTGATGGTGTCCTTAATGGCAGAATAAGGTTGGACTAGATGGCCTTTAGGGGGCCCTTCTGGACTCTAGGATGCTATGATAGATCTATCATGGAATATAGTATCTATCCTAGCTGTAGCTGGATGGCCATCTGTAGGGAGGGCTTTGATGGTGATATTATATTATACAACTGTATTGCAATATTATTAGTAATATTGCATGTAATATAAATATACAATTATAATAGTGTATTATAATTATTATTACATTGTATTACATCATAATATTATTATTAATATAATAGATCTATCATGGAATATAGTGTTATCTATCCAAGCTGTGGGTGGATGACCATCTGTCGGGATGGCTTTGATGGTGTCTTCCTTGCAATGGCAGAATAAGGTTGGACTGGATGGCTTTTGAGGGGTCCTTCTGGACTCTAGGATGCTATGATAGATCTATCATGGAATATATTATATGCTAATTTTATATACATATATATATAATTTATAATAATGTATAATTATATAATATATTGTATATACATATAATATTGATAATAATATTATAATGGAATACAATATTATACTAATAATAATGCAATATAATAATAATAATATCTATATATATAAAAAAGTGATGGAATCCTGGCAACCGACAAAACAACAAAACTAAACACCCCACAACCTCGAAAATTGACAGCACAACCCCTCATCCATGCCTCTAGGTTGATACAACAAAAAGAAAAGAAAAATAAAGTCCTAATTAGAGGGAGAGGAATAATTGTTTTTATCCAATTGCTGCCAGTTAGAAGGCTAAGCTCCGCCCACTTGGTCTCCTAGTATTATATATTAAGTGTAATATTACTAATAATATTACCATATAATGATATAGTACAATATAGTAATTTAATGCTTATATTATGCTATGCTAATAATATATTGTATGTTCATTTGATTTGTAAGCCGCTCTGAGTCCCCTTCGGGGTGAGAAGAGCGGGATATAAATGTAGTAAATAAATAAATATAGTGTTTAGCTGTGGCTGGATGGCCATCTGTCAGGAGGGCTTTGGTGGTGCCTTCCTTGCAATGTAAGAATAGGGTTGGACTGGATGGCCTTTGGGGTTTCTTCCAAATCGAGGATTTGATCATACCCATAGACAGTGTTATCTATCCTATCTATGGCTGGATGGCCATCTGCTGGGAGGGCTTTGATGGTGTCTTTCTTGCAATTATTATATTGTACTATTAGTATTATATCAAATTACAATATAATATTATGAATATTATATGTATATACAATTATTGATCATACTCATCGATAGTGTTATGTATCCAAACTGTGGCTGGATGGCCATCTGCTGGGAGGGATTTGATGGTGCCTTCCTTGCAATGTCAGAATAGGGTTGGACTGGATGGCCTTTGGGGTTTCTTCCAAATTGAGGATTTGATCATACTCATCAATAATATTATATCTATCCTATCTATGGCTGGATGGCCATCTGCTGGGAGGGATTTGATGGTGCCTTCCTTGCAATGTCAGAATAGGGTTGGACTGGATGGCCTTTGGGGTTTCTTCCAAATCGAGGATTTGATCATACTCATCGACAGTGTTATCTATCCTATCTATGGCTGGATGGCCATCTGCTGGGAGGGCTTCGATGGTGCCTTTCTTGCAATGTCAGAATAAGATTGGACTGGATGGCTTTTGGGGATTCTTCCAAATTGAGGATTTGATCATACTCATTGAGAGTGTTATCTACCGTCATGATCATACTCATCGACATTGTTATCTATCCAAGCTGTGGCTGGATGGCCATCTGCTGGGAGGGCTTCGATGGTGTCTTTCTTGCAATGTCAGAATAGGGTTGGACTGGATGGCCTTTGGGGTTTCTTCCAAATTGAGGATTTGATCATACTCATCGACAGTGTTATCTATCCAAGCTGTGGCTGGATGGCCATCTGCTGGGAGGGCTTTGATGGTGCCTGTCAGAATAAGATTGGACTAGATGGCCCTTGGAGGTCTCTTCCCGATCGATAATCATGGAAGGCAACGCAAAGGGGAGGGGCGGGGCTTCCCGGGAGATTGACAGCGAGGGTCTCCCCTTTCAGAGCTCCAAAGGGAAGGAGGGGGCTCGGCGCATGCGCACTGGGCCCCCCTCCTCCTCCTCTCCCCCCTCCCACCCGGTCGCCCTCTCTCTCCCGCTCGCTCTCTCTCTCTCTCTCTCTCTCTCCGCCATTCTTCCCCTCATCCCTCCGGCTCCCTCGCGCTCACCTTCCGGCTTGTTTTCGGCGGCCATTTCCCCTCATCCGCGCGCCTCATCCTCCTCCGCCGCCGCCTCGCTCCTCGCGACCGGGATGCCGTTGCCGCCGTCGCCTCCTCCTCCTTCCTCCGCCCCTTCCGGCCCTCCCTCGCGCCTCAGACGCTCCCTCAGCCTCGCACGTTTGCCTATTGGTCCATCCTCCCTGATTGACGCGCGGCTTCCTCCAATCGCCGCTTTCCGGAAGGGAGGTTGGGCCCGATTGACGTACACGGCAGCCTATGAGGGGCAATTTGGGCGGGAGAGGGACCAAACGCCTCAGCGCCTACCTCGGTCGGCCATGATAGAAGCAGCGCGAGGCGGGGAAATGAAAGGAGTTGTCCAATCAAAGGAAAGAGGGAGACGGCTCAGCCAATCGAATCCAGGCGATGGAGGAAGGGAATCAGATTGGCGGGCGCCTCGTCCAATAAGGATGCCTGGGGAAAGATGTAGGCGACGAAAAAAGGCGAGGCTTAAAGGAGTGACGCAAATGGAGAGGGGAGCGAGGGAGGGAGGGAATTGAGAAGGGGCGGGGCCTAAGGCCCGGCGCGCTCCTATTGGCCGGGAGGCCTTGACAGGCAGCCGCGCCTCTCCTCGGGCCGTTAACCCCAAACAAAGGCGCTGATTGGCGGAGGCGCGAGGGGGGCGCGGCGGCCAATGGGAGGAGAGCCCCGGCCGGCCCTGCGCGCTGATTGGCCCCGTCGGTGGTCCTCCCCTCGGTCCGCTCTCTGGAGCCGCCTTCTGCCCTTGGATGCGGGGCTTTTCCGTAGTTCATGACAGCAATATACATATACATATATACATACATATACATGTACACATGCATAGACATATAGATGTACATATAGATGAACATATAGATGTATAGATATATACATATACATATAGGTGTACATATAGATGAACATACAGATATACATATAGATGAACACACACACATATATAGATATTTAGATATATAGATATACATATAAATATATGTATAATGTGTGTGTGTATATATATATATATACATATGGGTGTACATATAGATATGTATAGATGAACATATAGATATACATATACATATAGATGAACACACACATATATAGATATTTAGATATATAGATATACAGTACATATAAATATATGTATAATGTACACACACACACATATATATATGGGTGTACATATAGATATAGATATATAGATGAACATATAGATATACATATAGATAAACATATATATAGATAGATATTTACATATATAGATATACATATAAATATATGTATAATGTACAAATAGATATATAGATATATATATGGGTTTACATATAGATATGTATAGATGAACATATAGATGAATATATATATATGCACACACATATAGATGAACATATAGATATACATATACATATAGATGAACATATAGATAGATAGATAGATAGATACATATATATATATATAGGTGTACATATAAATATATATAAACATATTGATATGCATATACGTACAGATGCACATATAGATATATACATAAATATAAATATACATATACATATAGATGTACATATATAGAGAGAGAGACGTACATAAGGATGTACATACATACATATACATATAGATGTACATATAGATGTGTGTGTATATGTGTGTGTATATATATAGCATTATGTATGCCAGCTATTAAGACTATTGATCCCAAAATTGAGATATATTATCATGATTATTATCTTATGCTCAAGCTTTAATCCAATTGGGTTGCTGTGAGTTTTCTGGGCTGCCTGGCCATGTTCCAGGCGCATTCTCTCCTGACGTTTCACCCACATCTGTAGCAGGCATCCTCAGAGGTTGGGAGATCTGTTTAAAACTACATAAGTGGGGTTTATATATCTTCAGGGTGGGAGAAAGAACTCTTGTCTGTTGGAGGCGAGTGTGAATGTTGCCATTGGACAGTTTGATTAGCATTGAATAGCCTTGCAGCTTCAAGGTCTGTCTGCTCACTGCCTGGGGGAATCCGTTGTTTCTGTAACCGTTTGTAAAAAGAAGCACAATCATTTGTTACATAACCTGAGTGACACATATTTTAAAGACTGTGTAAAATGACTGTTTATTCTCTTTGTTCTCTGTAAGAATTCAGAGAGACTACTGTATATATTGTTGCTCTGTAAGAATTCAGAGACTGCTGTATATATTGTTGCCCTGTAAGAATTCAGAGAGACTGCTGTATATATTGTTGCTCTGTAAGAATTCAGAGAGATTGCTATATATATTGTTGCCCTGTTCGATCTTTTGAACTGAAGTAAAATTACTGTTACTTATTACACTAACCTGAGTGACGTGTTAATACACTGCAAGGTATATTTTGGTTCAGAAACAGTGGTAAAGCTTCTGTTTATTTATACCTACAATCTCCAACAACCAAACCTTGAAGACCTCTCTAAAGGTGGAATGAAGGCGGTTTGACACCATGACACAATGGGAGGTGTAGTTTGGCAGAGAAGGCCAAAGAACTTCCAAAACTATGTTTCTGGTGCTCATTTGGGCCTTTTCCTAATCCATCTCGGATCTTTCCCTGAACAAGTTGCCTCCGTTGCGAGGAACTTTATCCAAGGCTTTGAGAAGCCGCATCAATTTTTATCCGCCGGCGAGCCTTAATCCTTTGGCTCCCCAAAACGGCCTTATTGGGGTGGGAAGGGAGCGAGTCCGCCTTCCCCGGAGCCCCACGGCTTTGCCCCTCTCCTATCAGGCCATCTTTAATTACTTTCCGCAGCTAATTTACCTGGTTCTGAAGCGAGGCTTACTAGTCTATAATTCCCAAGATCCCCCTCCGGCTTCCCTCCCGAACAGATAGGCAAAGCCTTGGCTCCCCTCCAGTGGCAAGAACTGATTTTAATGATAGATTAAGTTGCCACTTCTTTTCTCCCCCTTAAGCAGCGTGGCTGCTTAATTCTCCGACTCGGGCTGAATTCTTGAATAAATACGACCAAACTCCGGTGATTAATTGCGGTTTACTATATTAATTTGTTCCACTGTCTCCTCTCCGACATCTCAGTATCTTCGCGAGATCCGTTTTCTCTGCAGGCATCCTTTGCTCATTGGACATCAGAGGGTCCCAGTAGGTATCTAAAGGTTCCACTGGACATTAGAAGGTCCCAGTAGCTATCTGAAGGGTCCATTGGGCACTGGAATTGACCAGTGGATATCAGAAGGTCCCACTGGGTATCTGAAGGGTCCACTGGACATCAGAAGGTCCCAGTAGCTATCTGAAGGGTCCATTGGGCACTGGAATTGACCAGTGGATATCAGAACATCCCAGAAGGTATCTGAAGGGTCCACTGGACATCAGAAGGTCCCAGTGGGTATCTGAAGGGTCCATTAGGCACTGGAATTGACCAGTGGACATTAGAAGGTTTCAGTAGGTATCTGAAGGGTCCACTGGACATCAGAAGGTTCCAGTAGGTATCTAAGGGGTCCACTGGACATCAGAAGGTCCCAGTAGGTATCTAAATGGTCCACCGGACATCAGAAGGTCCCAGTAGGTATCTGAAGGGTCCACTGGACATCAGAAGGTGCCAGTAGGTATCTAAAGGGTCCACTGGACATCAGAAGGTCCCAGTAGGTATCTGAAGGGTCCACTGGACATCAGAAGGTCCCAGTGGGAATCTGAAGGGTCCACTGGACACCAGAAGGTCCCAGTGGTAATCTGAAGGGTCCATTAGGTGTCAGTATTGACCGGTGGACATCGGAATATCCCGGTAGGCATCAGAAGGGTCTTTTGGGTACCACAATAAACGGGTGGACATTGGAAGGTCCCAATCTAGTGGGCATCAGAGGGGTCCATTGAGCACCAGAATTGACTTGTGAACATCAGAAGGTCCCAATGGGCATCTAGTGGGTATCAGAAGGGTTCATTGAGCACCATAATTGACTTGTTGACATCAGAAGGTCCCAATGGGTAGCTAGTGGGCATCAGAAGGGTTCATTGCGCACCAGAATTGACTTGTGGACATCAGAAGGTCCCAATGGGCATCTAGTGGGCATCAGAAGGGTTCATTGAGCACCAGAATTGACTTGTGGACATCAGAAGGTCCCAATGGGCATCTAGTGGGCATCAGAAGGGTTCATTGAGCACCAGAATTGACTTGTGGACATCAGAAGGTCCCAATGGGCATCTAGTGGGCATCAGAAGGGTTCATTGAGCACCAGAATTGACTTGTGGACATCAGAAGGGTCCATTGAGCGCCACAATAGAGGAGTGGACAGCGGACGGTCCCAGTGGGCATCTCCCAGGATGGTGGCCATTCAAGAAACAACCTGGAGGTCCCCATATTGGCTTTCAGCTTCCTCGCCAAGGAAATGGATGCTCGGGAGAGATCGCCTTGGCCAGCGATGTATTTTCTTCATTTCGCCTTCCAAGCCTGGGATGTACTTGGCTCTTCTCCTGCCTCTCTCTCTCTCTCTCTCTCTCGCTCTGCAACTGGACCACGTCGAATGCCGGCACAATGCAAATGAAGGCCCCGGCGCGTGTTCCCTTTGAAGTGTGTGACTAAACACTCAAAAGGGAGATTTTCTCCCCTCTGGCCCTCCTCCTCCTCCTCCTCCTCGTCCTCCTCCGCTTCCTTCTCGAATGACCTGCGCTTGGCTCCGTGGGTTTGTTGTGCTTCGCCTGCCTTTGTTTTTCTGCTGACGGCTGGAGGAGCCGCTTTGTGGGACAGAGACAGCAGTCGGAAGCTGGAAAGCAGCCCGGATCCTTCTCCTTCTCCGCTTTCCCCCTCCCTTCCGCCTGTGAACATGACAAGAAACAACGATGGAGAACCAGAACTGGGCTCGTACCATCTTGGGCCCAACACCTAAAACCAAGCGGCTCCGAGACGACGCCATTGAGTATCCACTTACGTACTCAATTCAAAGAACCCAAGGGAGGACGTTTCTATACACTTTCCGCCCTGAGATTCCTCCCTCGTTGAATCCAGAATCTGCTAATCCTGAGCAAAGATGATGGATTTCAACTACTCCTCCGTAGCCCTTTTATTATTTCCTGCCTTACAAAGAAAGATGGATTCCTTCCTCCTCCATAGATAGTCACCGGTTCCTTGTACTTGTAAACAATCAGAGCCATCGGATAGTCACATACAACTAAGTCACACAGGAGAGAAGAAGATGGATTAATTCCTCCTCCGTAAATATCCACTGATTCCTTGTATTTGTAAACAATCAGAGCCCTCCGATAGTCACATACAACTGAGTCACACAGGAGAGAAGAAGATGGATTAATTCCTCCTCCATAAATATCCACTGATTCCTTGTATTTGTAAACAATCAGAGCCCTCCGATAGTCACATACAACTGAGTCACACAGGAGAGAAGAAGATGGATTAATTCCTCCTCCATAAATATCCACTGATTCCTTGTATTTGTAAACAATCAGAGCCCTCCGATAGTCACATACAACTGAGTCACACAGGAGAGAAGAAGATGGATTAATTCCTCCTCCATAAATATCCACTGATTCCTTGTATTTGTAAACAATCAGAGCCCTCCGATAGTCACATACAACTGAGTCACACAGGAGAGAAGAAGATGGATTAATTCCTCCTCCATAAATATCCACTGATTCCTTGTATTTGTAAACAATCAGAGCCCTCCGATAGTCACATACAACTGAGTCACACAGGAGAGAAGAAGATGGATTAATTCCTCCTCCATGGATAGCCACTGATTCCTTGTATTTGTAAACAATCAGAGCCATCGGATAGTCACATACAACTGAGTCACACAGGAGAGAAGAAGATGGATTCCTTCCTCCTCCATAAATATCCACTGATTCCTTGTATTTGTAAACAATCAGAGCCATCGGATAGTCACATACAACTGAGTCACACAGGAGAGAAGAAGGTGGATTCCTTCCTCCTCCATAAATATCCACTGATTCCTTGTATTTGTAAACAATCAGAGCCCTCCGATAGTCACATACAACTGAGTCACACAGGAGAGAAGAAGATGGATTCCTTCCTCCTCCATAGATAGCCACCCGTTCCTTGTACTTGTAAACAATCAGAGCCATCAGATAGATATATAAACACAAGGAACCGATGCCTATCTATGGAGAAGGGAAGAATCCATCTTCTTCTCTCCTGTGTGACTCAGTGTAAGTATCTGCCAGAATCCATCTTTTTCTCTCCTGTGTGAGTGTGAGTATCTTCCCATGTTGTATGTAACTATCCGATGGCTCTGATTGTTTGCAAGTACAAGGAACGGGTGGCTATCTATGGAGGAGGAAAGACTCCATCTTCTTCTCTCCTGTGTGACTCAGTCTGAGTATCTGCCAGAATCCATCTTCTTCTCTCCTGTGTGACTCAGTGTGAGTATCTACAGAAAAATCATGTATGTGTATACACTCTTGTAACACTGAATATTTTTTACTACAATTGACATTGGCTCAAGATTCTACGCAACTCCAGGAATAATATGGACTTGGTTGTCTCTTTTTGTCTGTTATTTACTTTTGATATAGTATACTTTGTGAGAGTGTGACATGGATATTGTACCTTTGTTTATGAAATCCTGAAAGCAATTTTGTTATATGCAATATAGTTTGAAGAGAATTACTTTAATATAGAGTTGTAGAAACCTGAATTGTATTACATTCCTTGGGATTGTTACAAGAGTGTATATGTACATACATTATTTTTCTGTATTATTATAGATATTTGTGTATTACCAGATCAGTGTATTTGACAGAATCCATCTTCTTCTCTCCTGTGTGACTCAGTGTGAGTATCTGCCTGTGTTGTATGTGACTGAGGGCTTTGGTTGTTTACAAGGACAAGGAACCGGTGGCTATCTATGAAGGATCAAAGAATCCATCTTCTTCTCTCCTGTGTGACTCAGTTGTTTGTGACTATCCGATGGCTCTGATTGTTTACAAATACAAGGAACCGGTGGCTATCTATGAAGGATCAAAGAATCCATCTTCTTCTCTCCTGTGTGACTCAGTTGTATGTGACTATCCGATGGCTCTGATTGTTTACAAATACAAGGAACCGGTGGCTATCTATGGAGGATCAAAGAATCCATCTTCTTCTCTCCTGTGTGACTCAGTTGTATGTGACTATCCGATGGTTCTGATTGTTTACAAATACAAGGAACCGGTGGCTATCTATGAAGGATCAAAGAATCCATCTTCTTCTCTCCTGTGTGACTCAGTTGTTTGTGACTATCCGATGGCTCTGATTGTTTACAAATACAAGGAACCGGTGGCTATCTATGAAGGATCAAAGAATCCATCTTCTTCTCTCCTGTGTGACTCAGTTGTTTGTGACTATCCGATGGCTCTGATTGTTTACAAATACAAGGAACCGGTGGCTATCTATGAAGGATCAAAGAATCCATCTTCTTCTCTCCTGTGTGACTCAGTTGTATGTGACTATCCGATGGCTCTGATTGTTTACAAATACAAGGAACCGGTGGCTATCTATGGAGGATCAAAGAATCCATCTTCTTCTCTCCTGTGTGACTCAGTTGTATGTGACTATCCGATGGTTCTGATTGTTTACAAATACAAGGAACCGGTGGCTATCTATGAAGGATCAAAGAATCCATCTTCTTCTCTCCTGTGTGACTCAGTTGTATGTGACTATCTGATGACTCTGATTGTTTACAACGAACCAGTGGCTATCTATGGAGGAGGAATGAATCCATCTTCACGTACCACCACATTTCACGACACATAAAGCACCCAGGATCGTCAGTCCTTGACAATAACGGATCCCAACATTGAGGTCTCCAGATGTTTTGGACTGTCTCCGAAGAACGAGGCTCCAAAATACCTGGCCGAGGGCCTCTCTAGCTGTCTTTCTCGCCCATTCCAAATTGGGACAGGAGGAAATGGCTGGGATTTTCTGCCTGTAGGAAACCGTTCAGGACGCCAGGAGACCGTTTCCCTCGTGTCGACAATAAAAAAGACCTGCGGTTGCTGAGACAAGCGCCATCTATTATTTACAGGGCAAAAGTGGTTAAATATTAAAACATTTCAGCCTGGGACGGAGCAAGGGAAGGAGAGACCCCTCCGATGGTTTCCTATTCGCCACAGAAAGACATGCGCTGATCTTCCGAGATGTGGCCATGAAGCATCTCTCTATGTCTCAATGTCATCGGAAAATGCACTGTGCCGGTAATTAATGTTTTACGGAGCATAAACAGTGCAACTAAAATGCAGACGTGAGTTCTAGGTGTCGTGGTCTCAGCACTCAAGGAATATCAAGGGAGGAGTCTACACCAGGCATGGGCCAACTTGGGTCCTCCAGGTATTTGGACTACAACTCCCACCATTCCGTCAGTACATGGACAACATCCTCCAATACATTGATGACATACTCATAGCGCAGACATGGAACAACTTGGCTCCTCCAGGTGTTTGGACTACAACTCCCACCATTCCTTCAGTCCATGGACAACATCCTCCAATACATTGATGACATACTCATAGCGCAGACATGGAACAACTTGGGTCCTACAGGTATTTGGACTACAACTCCCACCATTCCTTCAGTACATGGACAACATCCTCCAATACATTGATGACATACTCATAGCGCAGACATGGAACAACTTGGCTCCTCCAGGTGTTTGGACTACAACTCCCACCATTCCTTCAGTCCATGGACAACATCCTCCAATACATTGATGACATACTCATAGCGCAGACATGGAACAACTTGGGTCCTACAGGTATTTGGACTACAACTCCCACCATTCCTTCAGTACATGGACAACATCCTCCAATACATGGATGACATACTCATAGCACAGACATGGGCCAACTTGGGTCCTACAGGTGTTTGGACTACAACTCCCACCATTCCTTCAATACATGGACAACATCCTCCAATACATGGATGACATACTCATAGCGCAGACATGGAACAACTTGGGTCCTCCAGGTGTTTGGACTACAACTCCCACCATTCCTTCATTCCATGGACAACATCTTCCAATACATGGATGACATACTCACAGCGCAGACATGGAACAACTTGGGTCCTCCAGGTGTTTGCACTACAACTCCCACCATTCCTTCAATACATGGACAACATCCTCCAATACATGGATGACAAACTCATAGTGCAGACATGGAACAACTTGGGTCCTCCAGGTGTTTGGACTACAACTCCCACCATTCCTTCATTCCATGGACAACATCCTCCAATACATGGATGACATACTCATAGCGCAGACATGGAACAACTTGGGTCCTACAGGTGTTTGCACTACAACTCCCACCATTCCTTCAGTACATGGACAACATCCTCCAATACATTGATGACATACTCATAGCGCAGACATGGAACAACTTGGGTCCTCCAGGTGTTTGGACTACAACTCCCACCATTCCTTCAATACATGGACAACATTCTCCAATACATGGATGACATACTCACAGCGCAGACATGGAACAACTTGGGTCCTCCAGGTGTTTGGACTACAACTCCCAACATTCCTTCAGTACATGGACAACATCCTCCAATACATGGATGACATACTCATTGCGCAGACATGGAACAACTCAGATCCCATAGCATTGAGCCTTGGCAGTTAAAGTAGTGCCAAACTGTGTTAATTCAACCGTGTAGATGCATCTAAGGCGAAGGTGGCTCGGTATTAAATGCTTCCCTCGCTCGTTCGCTTCTGGGATGCGCAGCACTGCCTCCTCACCCTGGGGCCACATAGATAATAGACTTGACTTTCTCCTTCTGCACCAAAGTGCATGAAGCAAAGGTTACGCCGGTGAGCAAGAAGCAGAGGGTTTAATTAATCCCAGAGTGTCCTCCTCCTCCTCCTCTTCTTCTGATGGGAAACAGACCGCAGATCTCTGTCGAATGAACTAGATTCGGAGAGACATTCCACCTCCGCCAAAGAAGCCGGGGATTATGAGCTCATGCTGTAAGGCTTTGGTGGGCACTCACCTTGAGTTTGGGAGTTGTAGTTCACCTACCTCCAGAGAGCACTGCACACAGCACAACTGGAAGAAGAGAACCTAACAATTTGTACAGAATACCAGAATCTTCTCTGTAGCCCATTTATATAGGGGCTCTCACATACCCAGAATCTGTAGGTCTCCATCCCATAATCCCATAATAAGTCTACAACCCATCACATCACTAACTTTGAATACTGGTGTCAATGGGAGGGGATCAACGCTGAACGATGGGAGTTGTAGTTCATCCAAAATCAGATCTCTCTGAACCCAACGTTGGATGAATCTGGGCCAAACCTGACACGCAGACCCGGTGTATGTTGTATGTTGGCATGTAGGATGTACATTTACAAATTATTATTATTATTAGGCTGAAATTATTTTAATACATTTATTTAATGTGTGTGTGTATATATATATATATATATATATATATGTTTAGTTCAATTTTAATTGTATTTTCATATATATTTCTATGTTTAATTCTATGTTAATTGTATTTTCATATATATTTCTATTGTTTAGTTCTATGTTAATTGTATTTTATATATATTTCTGTTCTATTTTAATTGTATTTTATATATATTTCTATGTTTAGTTCTATTTTAATTGTATTTTCATATATATTTCTATGTTTAGTTCTATTTTAATTGTATTTTCATATATATTTCTATGTTTAGTTCTATTATAATTGTATTTTTATATATATTTCTATGTTTAGTTCTATGTTAATTGTATTTTCATATCTATTTCTATGTTTAGTTCTATTTTAATTGCATTATATATATATATATATATATATGTTTAGTTCTATGTTAATCGTATTTTTATATATATTTCTATGTTTAGTTCTATTTTAATTGTATTTTATATATATATTTCTATGTTTAGTTCTATTTTAATTGTATTTTCATATATATTTCTATGTTTAGTTCTATTTTAATTGCATTTTATATATATATATTTCTATGTTTAGTTCTATTTTAATTGTATTTTCATATATGTTTCTATGTTTAGTTCTATTTTAATTGTATTTTATATATATATTTCTATGTTTAGTTCTATTTTAATTGTATTTTCATATATTTTAATGCGTGTTAAAATACTAATGCAGGATTATAAATGCATAGAATACATAGGAGATGAGTTTCCCATTGGGAACTGTGCTTAGCAAAGCAAGAAAGGGGGAGACGAGAGTGCGCATGCGCGGAAAGAGCCGGGCCTCATCAAGGTCTTCTAGTCCTTCGCGCGTCTCTCTATTTCACACTCTCTCTCACTTTTTCCTCTCTCGCGCATGCGCTCTTGCCTCCCCCTTTCAAAAGGGGAGGTGAGAGTGCGCATGCGCAGAAAAGAGCCAGGCCTCGTCCTTCGAAGGTCTCCCAGTCCTTCGCGCGGTCCTTTCAGTACGCATGCGCGTCTCTCTGTTTCACACTCTCTCTCACTTTTTCCTCTCTCGCGCATGCGCTCTTGCTTCCCCTGTAGGGGGCGCGAGGAGGCGATGCTTCGGCGGCCGGCGTCGCTGTGGCGCATGCGCACGAGGGAAGGTGAGAGGTCGGCAAGATGGCGGCGGCCTCCTCAGGGGATGAAGCGGCCGGGCCGGACAACGAGGATTATTATTCGCTTCTGAACGTCCGGCGTGAGGTGAGGAAGCAGGCCGAGAAAGCAGGAGCCATCCCGCCTCGTAATTGCACGTCGTGGTTAAGATCGACGCCTTAAAACATATATATAGCCGCACACTTGCATTACCTCAGAAACGTGGCCTGTGGTGGTGAGGCCTGTTGGAAACTAAGCAAGTGGGGTTTATATATATATACTGGCTTGGGGACCCGGGTCATTTGAGAAAGGCATTATTTGTCTGTGTTCCAAGTTTAGTCTAGATTCAGTGTCAGCTGGGTTCAGTGGGTACAGGGAACTACAACTCCCATATGCAAGTCCCATCGTCCATGGTCCGTCCCCCTCCAAACACCGCCAGGATGTAAAGTAGGTCATGGGAACTCTATGTGTCAAGTTTGGTCTTGATCAGACATTGGTGGAGGTCGCAAACCCATCATCCACATCTCTAGGTTGATACAACAAAAAGAAAAGAAAAATAAAGTCCTAATTAGAGGGAGAGGAATAATTGTTTTTATCCAATTGCTGCCAGTTAGAAGGCTAAGCTCCGCCCACTTGGTCTCCTAGCAACCCACGCACCCAGGGGACAGGCAGAGTTAGGCCTCACTTACGCTGCTTCCACACTGCCTATAAAATACAGATTATCAGATTTTGACTGGATTAGATGGGAGTGTAGACTCAAGGCCCTTCCACACAGCTATATAACCCATATAATTTTATATTATCTGCTTTAACTGGATTATCTGGACTCCACACCTTGACCTTAACTACCACCAATTCCTCAATACTTTATTTCCCATACCACCATACTTCGCCACAGCAACGCGTGACCGGGCACAGCTAGTATATATAATGCTTATATATGCTTATATTGTGCTATACTAATAATATAATATATTGTATGTATATATAACTTGTAAGCTGCCCTGAGTCCCCTTCGAGGTGAGAAGGGCAGGATATAAATGTCGCTAATAAATAATAAATATCGGGAAGTGAATGAAGATATTGGAAGTCCCATCATCCATGGTCCAAACTCTTCCAAACTACACCAGGATGTCATGAGGGCTCTATGTAATAATAATAATAATAATAATAATAATAACTTTATTTTTATACCCGCCTCTATCTCCCCAAAGGGGACTCAGGGCGGCTTACATGGGGCCAAGCCCGAATAAAAACAATAGCAATATAAAACACAACAACAGACAAGAGACATGCACAATTACAAAAATTTAAACATTAGCCAATAAAAGCAAATGACAAGAATTGATAAAAACATGGATTCATAGAATCATAGAATAGTAGAGTTGGAAGAGACCTCATGGGCCATCCAGTCCAACCCCCTGCTAAGAAGCAGGAAATCGCATTCAAAGCACCCGCATTCAGCAGCGATTAAAACTGAGAGGTTGTAAAAGTAGACTGGGTAAGGTGCACCATATAAATATTGTAAACACAGGGTGACTGATACCAGGTTTGGTCCTTATTCGTCATTGGTGGGAGTCGCAGTGCTCTCAGGAAGTGAGAGCACTGCAAGTCGCATCATCCATGGTCCAAACCGCACCAGGATGTAGAGTGGGTAATGGGTATATATAATAAATCCATTCATTTATTGTTTTCAGCAGCATTTAATCCGAGGGCAGGGGACAGATTTCTAGATGATATTGGACAGCATCTTCCATTAGTTATGTTGGCTGTGGTTTCAGGAATGGCCAAACATTTCTAATGCTTAACATATGGACTACTGCCGTCTTGGGCTTTTTCTGCTTATGGCCTGCAGAAAATGCTCAGGCCATGACACTAGCACTTTAAAATAGATATTGCATGCTAACAACACATATAATGACATATTCTCTCTACTGAGGTTAGGGCTGTAAGCTTGTTTAAACAGGACCGCTTTTCTTTCTTTTTGGTCAAAAGAGACAGAGGGAAGGCAAATTGGCAAATTAGTATGTCTCAGCAGCCAAGCCAGGAAGCGTAGTGGAATGGAAAGCCCTCTGCAAAAAGGTCTTAAGCCTTGGACAGGTTCATATAGAGCGAGGTGGGCTTACAGATGGCCTGGACCTGGCTGCATAGGGCTGGGAATGGATGCCTGCCAGGGCAGCTGTTGTATCAAGGGAGCCACGTGCTGCTTATCTCCAGCCCCAGCCAGGAATACAACTGCAGCCTTTTGAACCTTCTGAAGTTTCCAAGCAGTTTCTAAAGGCAGAGTGTGTTGCAGGAATCCACCCAGTTTTTCCAGGATAATAATAATAATAATAATAATAATAATAATAATAATAATAATAATAATAATAATATCACAGTCCTAGACACTTGGGAAGTGTTCGACTTGTGATTTTGTGATATGAAATCCGGCATGTCTATTTTGTTTGCTGTGTCATAATGAAATAATTATAATAATGCTTTATTTATAACCCGACCTATCTTCCCGAGGGGACTCAGGGCGGTTTGCAATGAGTAGCAAAAGTGGCAAACATTCAATGCCAGAAACAGATAAACAACAAACCAAAACAATAGGTAAAACAATCTCAATGTAACTTGTAAAACTAACCAAAATTGAACATAAATAAACATAACATAGATCCATACAAATCAAGCTAAATGCATTTAAAACATAATGAAGTTTATGGCATACCAAGACTTGCAAATTCTATTATTTTGGAGGGAGACCCAAGTGGAAATCCTTCCTCTAAACTTTCTCAGTAGTATCTTAAAAGTGAGCTGGAAACAGAACTTCCTTTTTAATTCAGTGGTTTTATAAATCCATGGCCAACCTGTGGCTGTAAAACCAAACCATAGCCTCTTGAGTCCAGTCCAAGGCCATAAAGAAACTTGTCACCTCAGGTGACAGGACACAGAGAGCAGGATACTCAGACAGCCATCATAGTAACAGTAAAGATAGAAGGCAGTTAATTTTGATTACAGTAAATAATAATAATAATAATAATAATAACTTTATTCTTGTATCCCGCCCCATCTCCCCTAGGGGACTTGGAGCGCCTCACACGGGGGCTAGGCCCAGCAATACACAACAAATACAACAGTAAAAGCAATTCCAAACACAACAATTAATATATCAAAATATAAAATACAGGATCAACATTCTAAGAACATAGTCAATGACCAAGAGTGACGTAGTTGGCAATTCAATCTTACGTTTATATAAGGTCTTTCTGCTGTTCACATAATGTGATCACGTAAATAGCAGGCTGCATTTTCCTTAAGCACTGGGTCTATTCTTTCCAATATAAAGTCACGAGTCTCTGTCCAGCAAGTCCCAGCAGGCCTTCATGTTGTTATGTTGGTGGTGCGGGTGTTGTTTATTTATTTATTTACTTGCAAGATTTATATCCTGCCCTTCTCACCCCGAAGGGGACTCAGGGCGGCTTACAAGTTATATGTACATACAATATATTATATTACAGTATTAGCATAGCACAATATAAGCATTATATGTTATTATATTGTACTATACGACTATGTTGTGTTACTGTATTGTGTTAGGTGCTTTCTGGTAGTTTCTGGCTTATGGCAACCCTAAGATCAGACTTTTATCTGCAATATTTATTTAAAAATTGTTTGCCATTGCCGCCTTCTGAGGCTGAGAGCATGTGACTTGCCCCAGGGCTGCTCTCCTGTCATAATCCAACACTCAAACCCATACTAGCCCGTTCGGAACAATGATAAACAATGACAGTCACGTGCAGAAGTGCTGGTCATCTTTGGTTTTATATCTGTTTTACAAATAGCTTTATTCCCATCGTCTTGGGCTGTATTTGTAGTGTCGAGCTGTCGGCATTGATCTTGGTGTTGCCTTATTGAGTATGTTGCTTTGTGTAATAGGATTCTTTTTGGTTGAGTATTGGAAAAAATATTGTATCTCGTTTTTTAAAACAAACCCCGGAGGGCAACTTCTAAAGTAATATTGAAAACGTACATTTTCAACTGATAAATAAATGATGTAAAATAATCCAGTGGCTGGTTTCTGCTAAACTAGAAGTGTTAAATCATTGTTAAAGAGTAAGTTGGTGCTTATGTTAATCCTATTGCTTGTTTGGGTTTACTTTAATCAGAGACTTAAGCTGTGGGTGAGAATTGTGCGGCTCTCTGGACATTATTGGACGGAAAATTGCAACCGTATATTTGCCGGTGAAGCATGCTAGGAGTTCAAATCCAGGCAGTGTCTGAATGGCCTCACAACAGCTTTAGGCCATGTGTTTTGTCCAACTTATCTTCTTCACAGTTGTCGGTTTTGCTTCTGTTTGGGACTACAGAAGCAGAGCAGTGTGTCTACGAAGTGGGAAAGGCAGCGTTGTTGGCAGAGAAAGGAGGAGAGCTCATTTTCCCGTGGTTCCCAGGTGACTGGCCAACGGGGATGGAAATGCGGAATATATATATCCGCACTGAGAAATGGGACTTGTCCGTGTCCTTTCAAAATGCAAGAGCGTTAGGACAGATCATTGAACGGGATGGCTCATAAATCCAAGCTGGACCGAGGCACCGTTTCCCAACAGGCTGGCAGCCAGGAACAGAGCTTAGGAAATGGCTCTGTGAAATACAGAAAAACAAGCAAACCAAGGGATTATTTTGCCCAAAAAAAATCCCATCCCAATTCTAAAATACATAAACCATGGGTAGGAATCAAGTGGCTCCCCAGATATGATTGGACTACAAAGCCCAGCAGCTCTAAGCAGCACATGGACAATGGGAAGGAGTGATGCTGGGAGCTGAAGTCCAACAGCAGCTTGAAGCAATAATAAAATTGGATGGCTTTTGAAAGGAATATCTATATCTCTCTGATATAAGAGAGGCAGGTAAATAATAATAACAACAACAGTAATAGTTTTCCTGACAACATTTCATCATGTCTTCTTCTGGGGTTTCTATGGCAGAGTGATGGAAGGAGAGGCAGGTAAACAACAACAACATTTCATCATGTCTTCTTCTGGAGTTTCAATGACAGAGTGAGGATTTGAACCCATTTTGTTGTCTTCTTGACAGCTTGTTTGGCTTTTAGAAGGTAACTGTGCATGGCCACACGTTGCTGCGACATATGGGAATCCTTTGTTGGCCGGATGGAATAGCAGTGAGCAGCCTTGCAGCCTCGAAGCCTGGCCGTTTTCTTCTTATGGGAATCCTTGTTTGGTGAGCTGGACTGCAATGGAATAGGCTTGCTGCTTGGAAGGCTGAGTACTTGTGTTCTAGGGGAATGGTTTCTTGGGCTACTAGAATCGCAATGAATAGCCTCGCTGCTTCAAAGCCTGGCTGCTTGCTCCCTAGGGGAATCTTCAGTTGGTCAGCTTCAATAATACAGAGTAGTATCACTGCTTCAAAGCCTAGCCGCCTTCTACCAAGGATAATCCATTGTTGGTCTAGTTGAATTGCACTAAATAGCCTTGCAGCTTCTATGCCTGGCTGTGTTATAACTATTGGAATCCCTGTTTGGCGAACTGGAGTAGCACCTTCAATCAAAGAGCCGCTTTGAAGCCTGGCTGCTTCCTTTGTAGGGGAATCCTTGTTAGGCCAGCTTGAATTGCACTGAATAGTCTTGCAGCTTAAAAGCCTGGCTGCTTTCTACATACGGGCATGGTGTTTTCCTTTTTTCTTTATGATGGTCACACCTTGGAAAGTGATTAGTTTTGTGGCCAAATTTGGTGTGATTTGGCCCAGTGGTTTTGTTGTTAACTCGGTCCTAATTATGCACATTACATTTATACATATACTAGCTGTGCCCGGCCACATGTTGCTGTGGCGAAGTATGGTGGTATGGGAAATAAAGTATTGAGGAATTGTTGGTAGTTAAGGTAAAGGGTAAAGGTTTTCCCCTGACATTAAGTCTAGTCGTGTCTGACTCTCCATTTCTAAGCCGAAGAGCTGGCGTTGTCCGTAGACTCCTCCAAGGTCATGTGGCATGATTGCATGGAGCGCCGTTACCTTCCCGCCAGAGCAGTACCTATTCATCTACTCACATCTGCATGTTTTCGAACTTCTGGGTTCGAGCTTCTTGAGTCTACCCTGCCATATAATCCAGTTCAGATCAGATAATCTATATTTTATAGACAGTGCGGAAGAGGCCTGATTGAAGTGGCCCTGGGCTGAGTGGGTTGCTAGGAGACCAAGTGGGCGGAGCTTAGCCTTCTAACTGGCAGCAATTGGATAAAAACAATTATTTCTCTCTAATTAGGACTTTATTTTTGTTTTCTTTTTTGTTGTCGGAACCAAGGGGCAAGGATGGTGGGTTGTGTTGCCAAATTTTGTGGTTCTGTTTTGTTGTCGGAACCTAGGGGCAAGGATGGTGGGTTGTGTTGCCAAATTTTGTGGTTCTGTTTTGTTGTCGGAACCTAGGGGCAAGGATGGTGGGTTGTGTTGCCAAATTTTGTGGTTCTGTTTTATTGTAGGAGCCTAGGGGCAAGGATGGTGGGTTGTGTTGCCAAATTTTGTGGTTCTGTTTTGTTGTCGGAACCTAGGGACAAGGATGGTGGGTTGTGTTGCCAAATTTTGTGGTTCTGTTTTGTTGTCGGAACCTAGGGGCAAGGATGGTGGATCGTGTTGCCAAGTTTCGTGGTTCTGGGACTTGTAGTTTTGTAGTTTACTCCTAGGCCGAGATTCCATTACCTTTATACAGTAGAGTCTCACTTATCCAAGCCTCACTTATCCAAGCCTCTGGATAATCCAAGCCATTTTTGTAGTCAATGTTTTCAATATATCGTGATATTTTGGTGCTAAATTCGTAAATACAGTAATTACAACATAACATTTCTGCGTATTGAACTACTTTTTCTGTCAAATGTGTTGTATAACATGATGTTTTGGTGCTTAATTTGTAAAATCATAACCTAATTTGATGTTTGATAGGCTTTTCCTTAATCCCTCCTTATTATCCAAAATATTCGCTTATCCAAGCTTCTGCCGGCCCGTTTACGTTGGATAAGTGAGACTCTACTGTATGTAGTAATAAATAGAGTAAAATAATAAATATAATAATAATAATATCAGAGTGAAATAATAAATGTATTAATAATAATAATAATAATATAATAATAATAATAATAATAATAATAGAGTAAAATAAATGTAATAGTAGCATGTTTAATGATGTTTAATAGGCTTTTCCTTAATCCCTCCTTATTATCCAAGATATTCGCTTATCCAAGCTTCTGCCGGCCCGTTTAGCTTGGATAAGTGAGACTCTACTGTATATATAGATATAGATATATAATATAATTTGTGTGTGTGTGTGTGTGTGTGTGTGTGTGTCAGCAACACATTGACCCCATAAAACCCACCCCAGTTTCCACCTACTGTCTTTGGAATCATAGCAGGGTTTGCTCCAGTTTGGGTGCTAGAAGTTCAGACACCCTGCGTGTAACTTGGCTTCATTTTTGGACAGATCTTCTTATGCATCAGAAAGAGGTTCATGTGTTTCTTGAGATGATGGACAGGGCTTCCTTTCCTCTCCCCGTCATCTTCAAGGTTGCCACGCAAGGCACAGCTTGCGTCATAAATGCTGTCGATTTAGCGGGCCGGATTCGCTTTGGGTCTTAATTTGAGCAATTCCGCATTGCTCCAAGCCCAGGCTTTGTGAGGGCTCATTCCTACATTTTTAAACCCCTTTTCTTTTTGGCAGGATAAACCTGATTCTGCAGAGGGCTGGCTAATAATCTCCGAGATTAATAGGTCACTAAACTTTATGGCTTGGGGAGGAGGAAGAGGAGGAGCAGTGGGCATCGGCGCTCTCCTTCGGTCATTTGCCGGTCTCTGGCCATTTAATCTGTAATGGATTTACTTCCTGCAGAAATGTAACGGGATGATTGAGATGTGGAAGGGATGTGCTTAATCCCCCGAACGGCGCCGAGCGCGCCTCTTTAATTTTTGCCCCTGGATTTGAGTAATAAGAACGTAACTTAAAATATCATTATTAGTGACTTATGTATCTCATTACGATTTGAAATGTTGTCAGTATTTTCCGCAGCGGCCGGAGGAGCGGGGCGATCACTCATGAAATATTGAACCAGTGACCTTAGCGATTCACTTGTGATGAAAGGCCCAATCTAACGTTTTATTGAACATGATATTCGTGAAAAATGGAACGGCTTGCCTCTATTACTTAATCAATAGCACATTAAGCCATTTATCACTAATTTGATTAAAAGAAGGTCGTCGCCGAGCGAGAAATTCCACTCCCTTCTCATCCACTTTAATTCTCATCACCAGGAGAGAGGAAAAGAGGGAGCAGAAGGCAACGGAGGGGCGCCTTCTCTTGTCTATCTCCCAACGAAGAAGAATGAATCGCAAGCACTAGAAATGGCTCTGGTCCCATTTGGCACGTTTGAAAAAGCTGCCGTTTCCGTGCCCATGATAAGCTCCGCTGGCCCTTGAGAGAGAGGGATTAGCCTTCGGCACAAAACACCCCAACCTTTTGTTTCTGCGGCAAGACCTCTGCATTGATCAGAAGGAATTAAGGCCTTTCAAACACCTCCCTGGGATGCATTTGGGTGCTCTAAAAACAAAACAACAGTGCGCCGGTGGGCTGTTAATCGTCCTGCCTCTGGGAAATCTCTGGAAATATGATTGACACCTCTTTTCCCTTTGGACTGGACTCAGAAAACTGGCCAAACTGAGATGGGGCGGGATATAAACATAAAATTATTATTATTATTATTATCTGAAACACAACAAGGTGAGTCCACAGCAGACATTCTGCTGGCTGTTGAATTTGACCACACGTCGGATCCTTCTCGAGTGTCTAGGACTGTGTAATGTATCAGCGAATTATTATTATTATTATTATTTGAAACACAACAAGATGAGTCCACAGCAGACATTCTGCTGGCTGTTGTATTGGATCACACGTTGGACACTTCCCAAGTGTCTAGGACTGTGTGATGTATCGGCGAATTATTATTATTATTATTATTATTATTATTATTATTATTATTATTATTTGAAACACAACAAGATGAGTCCACAGCAGACATTCTGCTGGCTGTTGAATTTGACCACACGTCGGACCCTTCCCAAGTGTCTAGGACTGTGTGATGTATCGGCGAATTATTCTTATTCTTATTATTATTATTTTATTGTATGACACATCAAACAAGATAGATATGCTGGATTTCGTATCACAAAATCACAAGTTGAACACTTCCCAAGCGTCTAGGACCACATAGTTGTGCCTCTGTTTGTAGTCTGTCTGTGCGATTTTCTTACAGCAGCTGAGGATATGATCCATGGTTTTGGCAACTTCCTTGCACCGTCTGCATTTTGGGTTATCAGCTGATTTTTCGATCTTGGCCTTAATTGCCTTTGTCCTGATGTCTTGCTCCTGGGCTGCAAGGATCAGGCCTTCTGTCTCCTTCTTCAGGGTCCCATTCGTGAGCCATAGTCGGGTCTTCTCCTTGTCAGCTTTTCCTTCAATTTTGTCAAGAAACTTTCCATGCAATGTTTTGTTGTGCCAGCTGTCAGCTCTAGTTTGTAGTGCAGTTTTCTTGTACTGATTTTTTGTCTGCTGTGCTTTGAGGAGTTTCTGATTTTTGACTTCAATCAAATCACTTTGCTTTACTACTTAATATTATTATTATTATTATTATTATTATTATTATTATTATTATTATTATTATGTGCTGAGCGCTTGCTATCCCCAGGAGCAGTTGATGTCCCTGATTGATTCCTGCCTGGAATTCTTCTGTTTTCAGACTGCTGCTCCTTATTTACTGTTCTGATTTTGGAGTTTTTTTTAATACTGGTAGCTAGATGTTCATTTTCATGGTTTCCTAGGGGGCTGATCGTGCCTCATTCGGGAGGGAGTTCCAGAACTGCAGGGCCACCACCGAAAAGGCCCTCTCTCTTGATCTCATGGGACCGAAAGAAGGGCCTCTCCTGAGGATCTCGGGGCTCGAGAGCGTTGGTAGAATCAACGCAGCAATCCCCTGCCATCATTTCATCGGTTAGGGATTGTGGCCATTTGGGAGAAAAATGCAACCCTTTCCAGTTACATTTGGATGCTTCTGAAGCTAGAGCTCTCTTGCTATCTGTGTCTCCCTGCTTTCCCATTTGGACTGAGCCTTTAGAAGCCACAGGCAATAAAACAGCATTATGGTGTGACAGATGCTGGGCTGCATCAGCCAGAGGGGCACATAGTTCCCGTTCCCGGGCAAAGCCTCACATGCGGTGATGATGTGATAGAAGTAGCCAAGAATGTCGTCTGGCTGGCTGTACCCCGGGAGAGCGCTGAATGTGTGAAAGATGGCCAACGCATTGTTTGCGATGCAGTTGGCGTCCTCGCTGCCTCCCCCAAAGCACACTCTCATTACAGTTTCCCATTCTGTTCTGGATAGCTTTCCCTTTCTGGGCAGATTTTTGGAGGAGATAGCGACTTATCGGCCTCGACGGTGCGGCTGTAATTGGATTTCTTTCTTTTCTTCCTCCGCAGGCCTCTCAGGAAGAGCTGAAGGCCGCCTACCGCCGGCTGTGTATGCTGTACCATCCGGACAAGCACCGGGACCCTGAGCTCAAGCGGCAGGCCGAGCAGCTCTTCAACCTCCTCCATCAGGCTTATGAAGGTCAGGGAGACAAACATACTCCAATCCATGCATCTGATTATGTCAGGCCGCTTTGAGTGTCCTTCGGGAGAGATAAAGAGGGATATAAATATAATAATAATAATAATTATTATTATTATTATTATTATTATTATTTTATTATGACACAGCAAACAAGATAGATTTAAAAATATTATTATTATATTTATAAATAATAATATATTATTATACAGTAGAGTCTCACTTATCCAACGTAAACGGGCCGGCAGAAGCTTGGATAAGCGAATATCTTGGATAATAAGGAGGAATTAAGGAAAAGCCTATCAAACATCAAATTAGGTTATGATTTTACAAATTAAGCACCAAAACATCATGTTATACAACACATTTGACAGAAAAAGCAGTTCAATACGCAGTAATGTTATGTTGTAATTGCTGTATTTACGAATTTAGCACCAAAATATCACGATATATTGAAAACATTGACTACAAAAATGGCTTGGATAATCCAGAAGCTTGGATAAGCGAGGCTTGGATAAGTGAGACCCTACTGTAATACTATTATTATTATTATTATTATTATTATTATTATATTTATATCCTGCTTTATATCTCCCGAAGGACACTCAGAGCGGCTTGACATAATCAGGTGATAATAATCATCATCATCATCATCATCTGTTCTCTACTTTATTACATTGTTGCCCCACTTTTTATGTATATTCAAAATCTTAAATAAAAATTAAATATAATAATAATAATAAAGCACTGAGCTGCTGAACTTGCAGCCCGAAAGTCACAGGTTTGAATCTGGGGAGCGGAGTGAGCACTTGCTATTAGCCCCAGCTTCTACCAGACTTGCAGTTCGAAAGCATGCAAAATACCTAGTGATCTACTCATACTCTGGGGGTTGGTGCTCATCTCCATTTCTATGCCGAAGAGCCGGCGTTGTCCATATACACCTCCAAGATCATGACTGCATGAGGCGCCAATGTTACCTTCCCGCCAGAGCAGTACCTATTGATCTACTCACACTCTGGGCGGTGGGGCTCATCTCCATTTCTAAGCCGAAGAACCGGCGTTGTCCATAGACACCTCCAAGGTCATTACTACATGGAGCGCCATTACCGTCCCACCAGAGCAGTACCTATTGATCTACTCACACTCTAGGCGGTGGGGCTCATCTCCATTTCTAAGCCGAAGAACCGGCGTTGTCCATAGACACCTCCAAGGTCATGACTGCATGGAGCGCCATTACCATCCCTCTGGAGCAGTACCTATTGATCTACTCACACTCTGGGCGTTGGTGCTCATCTCCATTTCTAAGCCGAAGAGCCGGCGTTGTCCATAGACACCTCCAAGGTCATGACTGCATGGAGCGCCATTACCATCCCTCTGGAGCAGTACCTATTGATCTACTCACACTCTGGGGGTTGGTGCTCATCTCCATTTCTAAGCCGAAGAGCCGGCGTTGTCCATAGACACCTCCAAGATCATGACTGCATGAGGCGCCAATGTTACCTTCCTGCCAGAGCAGTACCTATTGATCTACTCACACTCTGGGCGTTGGTGTTCATCTCCATTTCTAAGCCGAAGAACCGGCGTTGTCCATAGACACCTCCAAGGTCATGACTGCATGGAGCGCCATTACCGTCCCGTCATAGCAGTAACTATTGATCTACTCACCTTTGCATGTTTTCAAACTTCTAGGTTGTTAGAAGCTGTCAAAATGAGATGTAAACTCTCAGGATAGGCCCATTGTATTTTTTTTTCTCCTTGTGTACAAAGTTCATGATCTGGCAAGGAAATTTAAGATGGGAATCCGATGGAAATCGTCGTCGGGAGCAAGTGCTTTGCTCTCCGCGAGATGAGGATTGTCTCCTGCCTGCGCTTGGCCATTCTCCTATCATCCGACTGAAATAAAAGGCTTCCTCCTTATCTCCTGGAGAAAGAAAAAGAGCCGATTGCTTATCTTGGCGTTTGCAGGAGGGAAGAGCTGGCGGAGGAATTAAATGTTAATGCCCTTCATGGCTCCGTTCGGCTAAGAAAACGTGATCTCGCCCGATTCTTCCATTCGGGGCTCTCCTTGAAAGAGTTGCCCTTTTGATTATATCCTCTTATCTCAGGTTGGGCTGAGCGAATCTCCCATCCAGCTGAATTATTGATAGTTTGCAGTGTTTTTGGGGAGATTTGAGTGAATTTAAGGCTCGGATTCAAAGGGGGGGGGGGGTGGGGTGTTGTATTTTTAATTATTTCCTCCCTGAGCAAAAACTGCCGCACCAGCAGACCTTGGCGCCCAGAGGGGAGCGAGAGCGGGAATGGCGAATAAATGGCTTTTTTCCCCCCTTTATTAAATCCCAGAGATTAGCTCGAGAAATTGGGCTCTGCTGCTTTTCTAGAGGGTCAGCGTTTCTGTCTTCCCATTAGGCTCCGGCGGCGACGTGGGCGGAATCGTTTGCAGGCAATGCTTAATTAGGCCGCGGGATGCATTTTTTTCGACACAAAAGAAGGCCTCAAAGTGGGCCACACGGGTTGGGAAAATCCTCTGGATTCACAGGATCAGAAAGGCATCCAATACACTGGGCCCACCAAGGATAGCATCATAATAATATTAATAACTAGCTGTGCCCGGCCACGCGTTGCTGTGTTGAAGTATGGTGGTATGGGAAATAAAGTATTGAGGAATTGGTGGTAGTTAAGGTAAAGGGTAAAGGTGTGGAGTCCAGATAATCCAGTTAAAGCAGATAATATCTATATATATAAAAGGGTAATGAAATTTCGGCCTAGGACAAAACAACAAAGCTACACATCCCAGAAACACTAAACTTGGCAGCACAACCCCTCATCCATGCCTCTAGGTTCATACAACAAAAAGAAAAGAAAAATTAAGTCCTAATTAGAGGGAGAGGAATAATTGTTTTTATCCCATTGTTGCCAGTTAGAAGGCTAAGCTAAGCTCTGCCCACTTGGTCTCCTAGCAACCCACTCAGCCCAGGGGACAGGCAGAGTTAGGCCTCATTTAGGCCTCTTCCACACTGCCTATAAAATACAGATTATCTGATTTGAACTGGATTATATGGCAGTGTAGACTCAGGGCCCTTCCACACAGGTATATAACCCATTTATAATGGACTTAATGTCTGGGGAAAACCTTTACCCTTTACCTTAACTACCACCAATTCCTCAATACTTTATTTCCCGTACCACCAGACTTCGCCACAGCAACGCGTGGCCGGGCACAGCTAGTAAGATTATAAATAATAATAATAATAATAATAATTTTATTTTTGTACCCCGCCACCATCTCCCCAGAGGGACTTGGGGCGGCTTACAGATATAAAACCAGCATACAATAATATCAAATACAAAAACACACAAATAAATTTAAAAGGCATTAAAAAATCACGGGTTCTATAGCTGTGTGGAAGGGCCTTGAGTCTCCACTGCCATCTAATCCAGTTAAAATCTGCTAATCTGTATTTTATAGGCAGTGTGGAAGAGGCCTAAGTGAGGCCTAACTCTGCCTGACCCCTGGGTGAGTGGGTTGCTAGGAGACCAAGTGGGCAGAGCTTAGCCTTCTATCTGGCAGCAATTGGATAAAAACAATTATTCCTCTCCCTCTAATTAGGACTTTATTTTTCTTTTCTTTTTCTTGTATCAACCTAGAGGCATGGATGAGGGGTTGTGCTGTCAATTTTCGAGGTTGGGGGGCCTATAGTTTTGTTGTTTTGTCGGTCGCCAGGATTCCATCACTCTTTTATATATATAGACTAGCTGTGCCCGGCCACGTGTTGCTGTGGCAAAGTATTTCTGTTTTGTTTTTGTTTGTTTGTCTGTTGGAGGCAAGTATGAATGCTGCAATTAGCATGTAATGGCATTGCAGCTTTAAAGCCTGGCTGATTCCTGCCTGGGTGAATCCTTTGTTGGGATGTGTTAGTTGGCCTTGTTTGTTTCTTTTTTTTAAAATAATTTTTTATTGAAAAAAAAACCCCGATTTATATACATAAAAGTAGGGGAACAATATAGGTACAGTAGAGTCTCACTTGTCCAACACTCGCTTATCCAACGTTCTGGATTATCCAACACATTTTTGTAGTCAATGTTTTCAATACATCATGATATTTTGGTGCTAAATTCATGGCTATGTGCCCAGGCTTTTAACGAATAAATGATAAAGACGAACCAGATTGTTATATGGATAAAGTTGGAGGATATTGGACGAACGGATTTTAAGCATATGTTTTATGTTTTATATTTTATACTGTATTTAATTAGTTGTAATATATTTTTATATGTTGTTATTTTTAATGATGTATCGGCATCGAATTGTTGCCAATTGTACGCCGCCCTGAGTCCCTCCGGGTGAGAATGGCGGAATAGAAATATTTGAAATAAATAAATAAATACAGTACTGTATAGGAAAGTAGGAAAACAGCAAAAAAAAAAAGAAAAATGAGAAGAGGAAAAAAGGGTGAGATTAGGAAAAGGGGTATTTGATGGCTTCCGTTCTTCTTCCTCCTCCTGTAAGATAATAGTTTAGCACTGTCAATGTAAAAACTAAATACAGTAGAGTCTCACTAATCCAACATAAACGGGCTGTCCAAAAACAAGCCATTAGAACAAATTCTAATTGAGCAGGTTCAGTTTGGACACTATAACCAGATACCTGCTTTGAAACGTTTTTGTTTTTTTTTTCCTTTTCAGTGCTCAGCGACCCGCAGACGCGTGCCATCTACGACATTTATGGAAAGAGAGGCCTTGAAATGGAAGGATGGGAGGTAAGATGGGAAGGAAGGAAGGGAGGGAGGGAGGAAGGAAGGAAGGAAGGAAGGAAGGAAGGAAGGAAGGAAGGAAGGAAGTAAGGAAGGAAGGGGGAAGTATGAAAGAAAGGAAAGAAGAGGGCAAAGGTGTATGAGGGAAACCGAGGAAGGAAGGAAGGAGCCACAAAGAGAGCTTGGCCACCATTGCCAGAGCATTGACATGTTGACATTGTAGGCCTTCCTTCTCATAGAATCGTGGACTCATAGAGTAATAATAATAATAATAATAATAATAATAACCTTATTTATATCCCGCCGCCACCTCCCAGAGGGACTCGGGGCGGCTCATAGAACACTCAAGCTGTGACATACAAAACACAATAAGTGCAAAACGAAATGTAGACAATAAACAAACACAACATCATCAATTCGCACTAGGAAGAGACCTCGTGGGCCATCCAGCCCAACCCCCTGTCAAGAAGCAGGGAAATAGTCAATGAGCAAAAGTATCTACCTTCGCCTTCAAGACAAAACACTCACACAGCTTTCTGGTGCCCCTAGCAGAGCAGCTAACCTACAGGAGTCAAGCACACACTCGGCTTTCTAGTGCAATCTAAGACAAGGCTTACCTGAAGTAAGGGAGCAAAGGCGGCCTCTTGCTTCTTCAGCTTGACCTCCTTCCGCTTGTTCTTCAGATACTACCATATTGGGTAGACTAGGCTTCTCTAATCACCATCCCATTGGATGTATGCTTCTTGGTTCATTTTGTCAATCACACACTCGGCTTGCTAGTGCAATCTAAGTCAAGGCTTACCTGAAATAAGGGAGCAAAGGCGGCCTCTTGCTTCTTCAGCTTGACCTCCTTCCGCTTGTTCTTCAGATACTACCATATTGGGTAGACTAGGCTTCTCTAATCACCATCCCATTGGATGTATGCTTCTTGGTTCATTTTGTCAATCACACACTCGGCTTGCTAGTGCAATCTAAGTCAAGGCTTACCTGAAATAAGGGAGCAAAGGCGGCCTCTTGCTTCTTCAGCTTGACCTCCTTCCGCTTGTTCTTCAGATACTACCATATTGGGTAGACTAGGCTTCTCTAATCACCATCCCATTGGATGTATGCTTCTTGGTTCATTTTGTCAATCACACACTCGGCTTTCTAGTGCAATCTAAGTCAAGGCTTACCTGAAATAAGGGAGCAAAGGCGGCCTCTTGCTTCTTCAGCTTGACCTCCTTCCGCTTGTTCTTCAGATACTACCATATTGGGTAGACTAGGCTTCTCTAATCACCATCCCATTGGATGTATGCTTCTTGGTTCATTTTGTCAATCACACACTCGGCTTGCTAGTGCAATCTAAGTCAAGGCTTACCTGAAATAAGGGAGCAAAGGCGGCCTCTTGCTTCTTCAGCTTGACCTCCTTCCACTTGTTCTTCAGAGATTGCCATATTGGGTAGGGCTAGGCTTCTCTTATCACCATCCCATTGGATGTATGCCTCTTGGTTCATTTTGTCAAGCATACACTCGGCTTTCTAGTGCAATTTAAGACAAGGCTTACCTGAAGTAAGGGAGCAAAGGTGGCCTCTTGCTTCTTCAGTCTGAACTCCTTCCGCTTGTTCTTCAGAGATGGCCATATTGTGTAGACTAGGCTTCTCTAAATACCATCCCATTGGATATATCTTTCTTGGTTCATTTTGTCTTAGGTGGTGGAGAGGCGGAGGACGCCCGCCGAAATCCGGGAGGAGTTTGAGCGCCTGCAGAGAGAGCGGGAGGAGAGGCGGCTGCAGCAGCGGACCAACCCCAAGGTAAGCGGGTGGACCCCAAAGCAAGGAGACCGGGGACAAGAACTGGGGGGGGGGGGGGGGTCTCAGGTTTTGGGGTTCAAGTGTAGTCTTTCCTGTGTTGGAAAGCATCAACCTATTATATAGGCTAAACTAGCTGTGCCCGGCCACGCGTTGCTGCGGCTAGGACTTTATTTTTCTTTTTGTTGTATGAACGTACAGGCATGGATGAGAGGTTGTGCTGTCAATTTTCGAGGTTGTGGGGCGTTTAGTTTAGTTGTTTTGTCCGGTGCCGTGATGCCATTACCCTTTTATATATATAGATAGATATAATATCAATAATAATAATAGCTTTAGGTTTTGTGGCTCGAGGTGGGTCACACCACAGCCAAAACACACAAACATTGCAAAAGTTCTAAAAACATGCATATTATCATCATAATAAATTTATTTATTTATTTATTTATTTTTATTTATTTCATCATTTCAAATGAATAATAAAACTTTATTTTTATTCCGCCCTATCTCCCCAAGGGGACTCATATTAAAATGTAGTTCTATAAAAGATAAGAAGAAGAGGAGAAGGAGAGGAAGTTTTTTTTTATATTATGCTTTACTAATAATATAATATATTGTATATACATATAATATATTGATAATAATATTATAACGCAATACAATATAATAATAATACACTATTATAACTGTGTATTACATGTAATATTACTAATAATATTGCAATATGATGGTATAGTACAATATAGTCATTGTGCTATATTAATAATATATTGTATATACATATAATATTTATAATATTATAATGTAATACAATATAATAATACACTATTATAATTGTAAATTTCATGTAATATTACTAATAATATTGCAATATAATGGCATAGTACAACATAGTCATTGTGCTATGCAAATAATACATTGTATATACATATAATATTGATAATATTATAAAACCTAAAGCTATTATTGATAATATATTGTTAGCATGGCACAATGACTATATTGTACTATAACACTATATTGCAATATTATTAGTAATATTACATGCAATATACAATTATAACAGTCTATTATTATTATACTAGCTGTGCCCGGCCACGCGTTGCTGTGGCGAAGTAAAGTATTGAGGAATTGGTGGGGGTTGGTGCTCATCTCCATTTCTAAGCCGAAGAGCCGACATTGTCCATAGACACCTCCAAGGTCATATGGCCAGCATGACTGCATGGAACGCCGTTACCTTCCCACCGGAGCAGTACCTATTCATCTACTCTCATTTGCATGTTTTCGAATTTCTGGGTTAGCAGAAGCTGGGGCTAACAGTGGGGGCTCTCTCCGTTCCCCCAATTCAAACCTGTGGCCTTTCAGTCCAGAAGTTCAGCAGCTCAGCGCTTTAACACGCTGCGCTATCAGGGGATATTATTTCCTAAAGCTTGTGAATATACAATATTTCTGGGTTTTTTTGGAAGCAAGTATGAATGCTGCAATTGGGGAAAATGATTAGCCTTGCAGCTTTAAAGCCTGGCTGTTTCCTCCCTGAGTGAATTTTTTGTTGGGAGGTGTTAGCTGGCCCAGATTATTTCCTGTCTGGAATTCCCTTGTTTTCAGATTGGTGTTTGAGATATTTTATGTGCTTCTACTGTCTGTGGCCCTCAGAAAACAGAGGATTTGCCAGACTTTGGCGATGGGAATACTTTGTTGGGAGGTGTTAGCTGGCCCTGATTGTTTCCTGGGTGGAATTCCACTGTTTTCAAAGTGTTGTTCTTTATTTAGTGTTCTGATTGTAGAGATTGTATTGTTCTGTTTTATTATTTATTTAGCCTTCTAACTGGCAGCAATTGGATAAAAACAATCATTCCTCTCCCTCTAATTAGGACTTTATTTTTCTTTTCTTTTTGTTGTATGAATGTCGAGGCATGGATGAGGGGTTGTGTTGTCAAATTTCGAGGTTCGGGGGCCTGTAGTTTTGTTGTTTTGTCCGCTGCCCTGATGCCATCACTCTTTTATATATATAGATTGTATTAATTTATTATAATATTATCATCAATATTATATGTATATACAATATATTATAAGTAAAGCATAATATTAAAAAAACTTATATCTATAAGTATCAAAGTGAAGAAGACGGGGGCTTTTTTCCCACTCTTAAGGCCCCGCAAGGAAAGGCAACGGCCGC